>NC_135183.1:6385839-6605839 GCF_041146795.1 Maylandia zebra | reverse complement strand
GGTAAAGAGATGCCAAAGGAGGGGTACAGTGGCTGACTCGAGCTTGTCTGACTGTCATCGGTAGTTCTTGGCTAACAGCAAAAGGCTCGGGTGTACTTTTTCGAGAACAATTTACTGTATATGGTTAAATCATTCACCTGAGCAGCTCGCCATTGTATTTTTTCTTTCTTTGCTGGCTCATCTCTGTTTTACATTCCATTACACCACGCAGCCAATATAAAGAGATCCCACATCATTAATATACATTTATGATTCACCGTATCCGCCTTTAGGGGCTCATGTTTCAAAGATTTAAAAAAAGTGTGGAGCTGTACTTTCAGTAAAGACATTTTTACAGTCAAAAAGAAAACCTCCAAGTTCAGTTAAAAAAAAAGGAAAACAGTTTTGAACAGTAGAGTTGAAATGCATCGTAAGCCCTTATACAAACCCTAAAACACAGGGTGGTCACACCATCAAATTGACAGATTGAAATTTAAAGCCTTTTCTTCACATATTTTGGGGTCGTTAAAAAATAGCACTAGTTGCTCCTTTAGGCAGTTCTGGGCACACCTGAAATGACTGAAAAGTGACAACATAAAGCTTTAGATGAACTAATTTTATATAAATTTTAAAAAATACCAGTAGCGGAAAAAGGCTACAACACTCGATGGCTGTACTATACTACAATAGATACATGCTGATTAGGGCTGCCACAAACGATTATTTTGATAGTCGACTAGTCACCGATTATTTTTGCATTAGTCGACTAATCAGATCATCATCCATTGGACGTACAGCTTATTGCACCAGCAGCATCTGCTCTTATATAACTATCATTAGCTTACAGCTTTAAGTGTTTAAGGTCTGTGCTAACTAAAAATAAAGACAAGATGATAGTTTATTAAATTTTAATGAAATTTGCAGATTGTTTCGGTGAAGTTTAATAAACTCCTTGCTATCTAAAATATAACAGGACACCGGAGTAAATTCTCCAGCATCTCACACTTCTGATAATCAGCTGTCTGCTTGACAGTTTTAGCTGTGTAAAAACTATAACTTTAATCTCAGCCAAACTGATTTACTCAGGAACAAATAAAATACTAAAAAAAAGCCAAACAATAACATTTTAAGTTATCTAAGTGACTTACATATCATGTTTAACCTGAGTAGCGAAAGATGGCGGTGGGTTTGAAAACGATCTGCCGGGAGTCCGGTGTTCTCACGGCTCTAGTTAGCCTTGCCCCCCGCTCGCTATCGAGCTAGTGGGTAACAGACGTCTCCGAAAACGTCGGAGCGCTTTTGAAAATATGTGGTGTCTTGATAAACTGAGCAGATATTTGAGGTTTACACAGCTACATTCCCACCTGAAAATATGTTAAACGTTTATTTTGTGACCCAGAAAGAATAATAAGAGTAATATTAAAACTAACTAGCTGCCGCCATTGTTGGAAACTGAGCTGGGCTGCGCTATGAATTCTGGGACACAGCTTCTTCTTCTTCGGGGTTTAACGGCAGCTGGCATCCTTGTACATGCAGTGCTGCCATCTTCTGTTTCAGTCCGTTATTACACTCTTAAATCCTACTACTTATTCCTGCGTCTTTTGTGATCTTACAAAGCTTCAAACGAGGCGTCGACTATTAAATCAGTCGTCGACGATTCTGATAGTCGACGTAGTCGTGACTAGTCGACTAATCGTGGCAGCCCTGATGCTGATTTAGATTCAGTGTTAAATCAAAGTGGAAAATAAGAGGAAAAACACAGCGATACTGCCACTCTGCACTCTCACACTCATTTTTTTTATTGCTTGCAGTTTCACTGTAATGTCAAAATACATTAGTCAACTCATTGCATTCTAAGCTAAGCCTGAACAGAAGCTTACCAACTGATGTATTGCTACTGGTTATTTTTACCCCCTGACAAACCACAAGTAGGGTCTGGGATTACACGGGCAGTATGAAAATACTGGAGCCCCCTAAAGACAACAAAAAACCTACCCATGCAAGCTCACACAGGACACAGGTGGTGTCCTTATTTCATCATGTCACACATTCACACAGTGGGGTTTAAAAACTGCTACTAAGACATGTGCAGGCAAACTTTCAGAGAGACATGAACGCAAAGCTTAAAGCACACCGTAGCAGCAGAGGAAGGGTCTTAGAGGGACAAGATACTGTGACCATGTACGCTCACTTCCCACTTAACACTGAGGCCCAATACTCCCACGCAGCAACTCCCCAACCTTCACCAGCTGGTCTTGACCGAGGCATGGCGTGTTCAGCGCACAGTCTTTCTCTTTGCCACCTGCTTGTGGAATGTTCCATGTGTGCAGCTGTGTATGTATGAAGCTCTCTAATGCGCCAGCAGCAGCAGCTCAGGTTGGCTCGTTGAGAACTCTAATTGACTGCCGTACTGTCTCTGGCAGGGGTGACTGAAAAGCTCATTAGTCCCTGCGCACCACTGGCCCGTGACCTGGCAGGGCCTCTCTGTCTGAACCACTGAGGTCTGAACACAACAGAAAAGAAAGTAAAAGTAAAAAATGTCAAAGTAAAATAGAGCACATCCCGAATGTTACTGAATTTCAGTCAGTTTTGAAACTCGCCATCCAACTTCCTGTTTCATAAAAATGTTTGACATGCTATAAGACGTCTAAGAGCTCAAACAACCCACAATATGATATTATCAGGATGCGATATTATTGAGATTGAGATTATTGAGTATTTCAGTAAAAGTAAACGTGATAAAAGCAACATTGTCAAATATGTTTTTATCCAAAAGATAAAGTTACCTCACTTCAGTTATTGTTTTGCTGCAAAATGAGATTTAACATTATACATGAATATAACCAATCCAATTGTGCTGATTAACAAAGAATCATTCACATTGATGGCAACATTTTGGCAATCTGTCTGCACTGATAAATTAGACAGCAGTTATTTACAATCTCTCTGAGAGTGAAATATTGCGATACTGTGCTGCATTGACACTGCATTGATAGTTTCTGATGAATTTGGCAAAGAAAAGCATTTAGATTCAAGCTTCACCCAGAACCCAATGGCTATGAAAAGTTGCCTATAAGCACTGACACATATATTGGCGTTTTAATATACAGCTCCTCAGATGTCAGTCTGACTTGTGTTAATCATAAAGTGCTGAAGTATTGCATCTGCACCGAGCCTAGCTCTGCTAAATGGCCGAGAGTGTGAATGAGCCAACCATCGAGGAATGTGAGTCACACATGATGCAAGTCAGCATGCAGGCCTGGGCTCTCTCTCTCTCTCTCTCTCTCTCTCTCTCACACACACACACACACACACACACACACACACACACACACACACACACACACACACACACACACACACACACACAAACACTTACATATTCACTTTATAGTCTTTTCACCAATCCCACAAACCCACAAGTGCTGTCAACCGCTTGATATACATGCGACTGTCTTCAGCTTATTTGTATTTGTTCTAAGCAATTTGACATTTGTTTAGGACCCAATTTTTAAGCCATCCTGTTTTCAGCACTTTAAGTCTGACATGCTAACTAGATACTCTTACTGTCACTCTCCCTGCCAACAGGCAGTTGTAGAGAAGGACCAACCCATGCCCGATTTAGACTCATTAATGACAGCTGTTATGTACACCATCAGCCGGGAAGGAGGGAAAGAGATGTTGGTCAGCGAAGTTGGTGTAAGAAAAGAAATGTGAAAGATGAATCATTGGTTATTGTAGAGCATTTTGAATATCATCCCTGTCCAGAGTCTGTTTCTTTATACCTTGGCATATAAAAAAAAAAAAAACACTCAAAAATTCATGTGTCTCCAGTGATTTAAGACAGGAAATTCTCATAATCTAATCCTGCAGAATACAAGCGGATAACTTAAAAAGCCAATTGCCTTTGGGCCTGGCGGTTTAGGTGTTGTGGGGCTTAAAGGAAGGTAGCGGTGTAGGAAGGTAACATTGCAGCACAGAGAGGGACAGCAAGCATGAATGAACACTTTGTGGAGTGTAGAGGAATGCAAATACAAGGTCCAGGCCACAAAATGAGAAAACAAATATCCTCCTTTTGCCGTGCTCCTACTTTAGCTGTCTGTTAATGTGTGTCTGTCCTGTTCCCTTAATAATCTATCACTGGACATGTCACATGGCAGGTAAGATGCCACTTGTAATCAAAGGAATGCCTGATGTCCCGTGGTTTAAAAGAAGTATCAAACAGGTTTAACTTTAAATGTGTTTTAAATTTGCAATTAAATTAATCAACTACGTCCTAAATTACTGATTGATCTTTCGCTACAGCCTCCTTCCATGAAGTCCTTCCAGAAAATGATCGATCAAGTGCCCAACCCTAATCAACACGGGCCATTTCTGTGGCACACTAACAATTTGGATTTGTTTTTAATGGACATTATCGCTGACAGACAGCGGTTAAGAGCTTCTTATGGGGCTTCTGTTGGACAACGAGGGCATCTGTGTCCAACAGCGAGGAGGCCGCCGAAGGGTGGGAGGACAGATGACACCCCTGTCAACGCTACCGCCGCAAACACCATGAAAACATACAGCCGACTGTCCCGACCTCCGACAGCCTTTCCCTTCCTTTGCTCTGTGTTCAACATATGTGCTGTTTTGTGCCACGTTGAGCAAATACCATAAAAACAGATATGGAACCGATTAAGAGCATTGAAACTGGATCTTAGGACTGTATTTTTTTCCACTGCACAAAGGGCAAAACTTATCACAGCTCTACATTTTACGATTTTATATTACACAGCGAGAGCAGCTCGGTCCAGAAACCTTTGCCAATGGTCTTTTCGAACTATTTATTGAGGAACTGGAAAAGTGAGAGGAGGGGTGAATTAGTGGACTGTAAGAGCACCCAAGGGGGCCCCGTGGTTGCATTCAGTAAGAGACATGCAAGGATAGACAGGGTAACAGTAGCTTTTAACTCCAGCAATAGTGGATAGATGGCCTGTGCTGAAACTGGTATCTGCACAATTATAAGATCACTGACACAATATGACTCACAAGAGGTTTTTTTCTTGAACCAATTATTTATTGATTTTTTTAATATTAAAAGAAAAAGGCAGTACAAATAAACTCTATGAATCTATAACTAAACTTCACACACAGCAATTTATTTTACTGATAAATCTTTCAATACAGAACTTAAGAAGTTAGAGTTCTTAAACATAATAGAGTGAATAAGCACTTCTATCGAAATATGATTAGTGGTGTTGAGTTCCTGCCAGGTTCTCACCATGCTAAAGTAGTTTTTATCCTGTAATATGAGGGCTATTAAATTTTTTTTCAGTTCAAGACCAAGAGGAGACACTTAGTCTCTTGCCTCCGATCCAGAACCATGAAAGCATATTTCTGAAAGCGTCATGGGAGGAAAGGGACCCGAAACAGGTAGGCCTGTGGCCAAATGTGGCTCCCTAGCTCATAGTTTCAAACAACAACATTTAATACAATCCTGCATTTGTGAAGGGTTGAGGGAGAGCTTATAAAGACAAAGAGGTCCACTTTTGAGGCTTTATTTAAAAACATATTAGACTAACATGTCCAGATTTATTTAGAATTTCTTTGTCTTTATAATGAAAAATAAACTAGAAGAACTGTTGTCTGTGAAGGTTCTCAGTCATCCAGGTCATCGCAGTCAAAGGAGCTTGCAAAGAAAAGCGTCTGGACTTCTTTAAGTTGCTTGAAGACGTTTCACCTCTCATCCGAGAAGCTTCTTCAGTTCTAAGGTCAAATGGTGGGGAGTCCCAGCCAGGGTTTCGGGTGAGCTCATTGTTGTCCACAGGACAAGACTCAGCAGTCCATCTGCATCTTAAGAATAAAGGTCACTCTTTCGAGGATGCCAATGTTCACATTTTGGACAGAGAGGACAGATGGTTTGAAAGAGGAGTGAAAGAAGCCATCTATGTCCACTGTGAGCGACCATCTTTGAACAGAGGCGGGGGTTTACGACACCAACTGTCTGCCATCTATAATCCAGTTTTGAGTTCCCTCCCCAGACGCCTTAATGCCCACTCACATCCTGGGTCATCTGACCTCACGAAATCGCATGATAAGGTGGGGCCAGGTTTCACAATGAACACACCCGAAACTCTGGCTGATTGGGACCCATACCCAGTTTCACACCTTGGCTCAGGCGATTAGAGGATCATCAGGGGGTCCTTTTGTCCCTCTGTGGGGGGATACTCCCACTAGGTTTAAATCTGGGACTCTCCACCATTTGACCTTAGAACTGAAGAAGCTTCTTGGATGAGAGGTGAAACGTCTTCAAGCAACTTAAAGAAGTCCAGACGCTTTTCTTTGCAAGCTCCTCTGACTAGAAGAACTGCTCTATACTGTGCAGCAATCCATGTCAACAGATGCTGTGTTTTATGCTGGATGATCTGGATTTTCAGCACTTCTCTCAAGCTCTTGTTGTTGATAAGTGGCAAAAAAAACATCTTCAGTCTTCTCATCTGCCATTATTCAATGTTATTATTGTTAGTCCCACCTGTGTGGTTTGAATTTGTTGGGAAAAGAGAAGCGACACTGATGAGTTTCATAGGATTTGTACAAAAACTAGACACTTTAAGTGCAAGAAACACTGCTATAGACATGATATGCCATATTCTTACTAAATTATTTCTTTAAAAAAATCAAGAGATTAAAAACTTAAAAACATACACTACTGTGACAAAGTAATTAAAAAACAAATACCAGCAGGATCTTGTGGGTTGGTGTGAAGTTAAGCTGTAATTAGCTTTCCCTACTGTGGCTTGCCACAGAGGTATAATAATAAAAAAAAATATTACAGTCACACTGGGAAAACCAGTGCAATGAACTTGCATTTGTTTACTTTGCACATGGGAACCGGTTCTTGTAGTCAGTTGCCTTCTTCAAAGCGACTTTGGTGTGTCAAGGATGTTGCTGCCTGCTATTAGTTTGGGACTGAATGGGGTCAAGTTGGTAATTACGTGCAATCTGTTTGTGACGGCAATTAACTGGGATAAATTGGGGAAAATTGCAAATCTGCTAGCATCTATTAAAACTCTGCTGGTATCTACATACGCAGAAATTTACATTACTTACATTCAGAGTCCAACCAGAACCCCAAGGAACTGAAACACAAATTCACAAATAGTGACGCAGTTGCTGCAGGACAATGGTTTAACTGCAAAATAACACTTGATACTTGGCAACCTAGTTTGATATAGGAATATAACCAGAATACAAGTAGTTGGCAAGTCCACTATTGAAAGACCCGGATTGCAGATAAATTGTCCTAACTGGCGGGAAAAAAATCACTGCAATCACCGAGCAATGACGGATTTTTTTTCTTGTTGCAAATAGGCTGCCATCCTGTTTTTACGCTACTGTGACTGAGCCATAAAAGGTTACATGTCAATCAGTGATGTAAATCGCCTCCATTTGCTTGATATTTCAGAGACAATAAAGAGAACATTGAACAAAGATAAAACCATTCACAACCCAGGGTTAGCATTTGTATTTTACTGCTCGGTTTGACTAACTTGATATAGAAAAAAATAAATAAATAAACAAAAAATAGTATCTTAAAGGTAAAGTGTGAACATTTTCACCACTAGACTTCAGTAGATTGCACAATGCAGTCAACTGAAGTCTGTTTTCCTGTTTCTCGGCTCGTAATGCTCTGTGTCCTTTATGAAATTTTGAATTGTGTTGTTGTTTCGAGCTGTAGTTCCCACAGGCAGAAGAGATTTCCAAAAGTTCTGTTCTCTCATGTGAGGATAGCATTAGAGGTTTGTTTCCCAGCATCCTGCACTCCTCTCATTAACAACCCATCCATCAAATGGGCCGCTGTCATCCTGTGCTGCCACCCTGTCATTTAGCTCGCTGCAGAGAAACAACATACTCACATTACTCATTACTTTCCTTACCAAAGTCTGAAAAGTGAACATGCATTTTTGGACAGGGGTTGTTTTTTTTCTTCTTCTTTCAAATCACAGCTTGTGAATGTATCCATGTGGAATTTGTGTACGTGTGGTTTCTAAAACATACATTCGTTCGCATTACAAACCCTTGCAATGATAATCTAAATGTTGGGGGGCAACAAAAACAATGGGATGGGAAAGGAAACACACACATTATTTTAAAACTACTGCCTTTATGTAGCACAAATCATAACAACCAATCCCTGGAGAATGTGAGCAATTTTGAAGTGGCTTGTGAAAGTGGTCATGTGTAGTTTTATGTGAGCGAGGCTGCTTTCCCCTGCAAAGGTTAACGTTTAAGGGGGAAAAGATGCTTGAGGGCATGCCGAGGTCAAATCCATGTTTTAATCTCTATCACATTCCTGTGTCAAATCTGTTACTCTCCATCACACTAAATCTGATGAAACACAACAAAAAACACACTTTTCTCTGACTAATGCCTTGCAGAACCTTAGGCCCTGCACAGCATGTAGGCCCCATGTGAGCATGAGGGTGTCTCCATGACTAAGCTGTGAGTGAAATGAAACAGAATGCTACAGTGATAAATTAATGCCGGTCTTATTTTTCTACAGCACTCTGGCCAACAAGCAAGTGAAAGTATCACCAGTGGGAGACCCCGATATGCTTTCTAACTGAGATAGGACCGAGTATCTGGGAAATCACACGGACAAATGCATACTCTCTCAACCTCTCTCCCAAACAATACTCAGGGACACAATGCACCTGGTCTCTCACCATGGCCGCAATGACACTCTGCAGGTCCCAGATTCCAGAGTCCAAGAAAAACAGCAGAGTGTGTTTGCAGTACACTGCGCTCTGAGAGGCATGCACAGAAATGTCAATAAACTGAGACCATGCGAAGCAAAACAGAGAGAGCTCAGACTGAATCTGCAGATTGGTGCGTCGCCTACTTTAAGAAAAAAAATGTCACAGGACTGGGTTTCTTCATAATGTCAATCCTCAGGCCACAACACCCACTATCACATTTTCTGACGCCAGAACAGTAGGAAGGCTAGTAACACATTACATGACGCAGTGTTTATGAAAAATACTGCATGCAGGCTATGTTTTAGTTGGGGTTAAACATTCTCTACTGTTTTGTTTTTCTTTACGTAATGTGTGTAGAAGGCAGGAATACTGCGCTCTTATTCTGAAAGGCCCAAGCTTTATTCTGTGTTATATGTTATGTGCTCTAACCCTTCAATGTTAAAGCGCATATCATGAAATAATGTTGCCCATTTTCTTCCTGGGTGTTCATGGGGAATAATGCCAAACATATATTGCAGAAAGTGAAACTTTGGTTGGTAATCAGCTACATGCAGGTACATGCTGGTAGATGTCATGTTTGCATTGCTGAGAGTAACACAGTCACACGTTCTTCCAAAGTCCCAATAAAACCTGACTTGACCTGTCCTTAAATGGCCCTCCACATACACGTCAGTGGGCAAGCCATAATTACTTTTGCAATATTCATCCATTGGCATCCACTCTTAACCACTTGAAAGTCTTAAGAGGAGTAACAGTATGAGTAACACTCTTTTCTAAAGACAAAATACACACTATGTATATTTATGAGTACAATAATTCTTTTTCTCTGTCATACTTTTATTTAAAAAAATGCAAAGCACAGTTCTGTAAGTTCCTGTAGCAACCTGTACGATAAAATCATCACCGATACAGAAAACAAATCATCAAAATATTTGAGGGAATGGATCCGACCTTTAAAAAAACAACAAAAGAAAGCACAACTATATACTAGATTAGGATTAATGAGGCTGATACAACATGTTGAATGGTGTTTAAAATGGACTTATTCCACTACTTTGAAGAAGTTCCCAAAATAGTAAAACCACAGAGAAAAGAACAACGAACTTTAGTCTAGGGACTGAAGTCACCGCATGCTGTCAACGTGAATTATTTCTTTTGATTACAAAAGGAGAGGGGAGAGAGAGAAAAAGAGCAATTCATTTAGCCATGTGTGAAACATCTGCAAATTAACACCGTTTTCTGTAATGTGAAAAATCCTTTGTTTCCCTTTTTCGCTGGGATAGTTTGACAGTTCTCTCCCACAGGTCTCAACAAATGTTCAGCTTGATGGAGGGAATAACTTCCTTCTGAAACACGAACATGACGCCTCTCCAATTGGAAACAGCGATGTATTTGGAATACACTTGACCAGCTTGTGTTGAAAATCTTTTTATTCCTTTTAATGCCAAAGCCAAACCCCCCAGTCTTTTTCTCCCCCGCCCCATCCCTTCCCTCATGGTTTAAGTTAGCCAAAGATGCCTGCATTTGATTAGGGCTTCAACGTCAATAACGCCTGTTTGGAAAAACACCCTCAAAGGGCCCTAGAACGAGGATCAAGAGGAGGGCAACTGGTTGATAGGGCCGACCGAAGGAGGGATTATTTGGAAGCAAGGGGAAACATGATAAGGTATTGTGACTTCATGTGCAGTCCACATGTTACTGTATCGTGTTTGTGTGCCCATATGATATGACAGCTCCGCTTGACTGCTTAAAACACAAATCTTTAATAAGTATAACCGTGGAAACAGGAGGAGACAGAAAGAACAAAGCAGAGCCGAACATTCGAGTGAAGGAAGGACATCGATGATGGATGAATAGGAGACGTACAAAGCACCTCAGTTTACAGATGTGGTGCAAAAGCTGTACGGACCGAAGAAGCTGAATTTCACTGCTCTTCCCTCTGGTGATTTTTTTTTTCCTTTTCCTTCCACAGGAACCTAATTGTGGCTAATTTGGGGTTTTTGTGATACTAACTGTGAGGTCAAATAAATGTTTGCTCATGTGTGTAAGGGAGATAATAACGCTACAAGCCCTTTCCATTCTTCCACTGGAGATACAGGGCAACTGGGGAGCAGCTGGAAGCCAGGATGGCAGTAAAATTAATTAAAACCTTTTATATATCTTGTATAAGGCAGTCAATTTTCCACATTTTTATGAAGTAATTCTACGAAAGTGCAAAATTTATTTAAAATTAGTTAAGGTATGTCACTTATGTGACCTGAAGCTTTGTTTGAATTAAGTTAAAAGTGCACCCTGGTGATGATGGGTAGATCACAAAAGGTGCATGAGCCGATTACGTGACAGTTATGCAGTATACTTCAACATATATTCTATATATAAAGTATAATCAGTGTATATGAATAATTAGCATTTTTTATGTAGGCAGAGTCATGTTAAAAGTAGCTCACTAGCTGAAGAAATGTATGCATCCCTGCCTTAGCGGGTTAAATCTGTTTTATTTGGTGAGTGTTGAAATACAAAAAAGTAACCAGCTCAACTAAATTATAATGAACATGGGGGGGAAAGGCCACACACGATTAAATGATAGAGAAAATACTGGGTGGATTAATCAATGATGGAAAAACTTAGTAGCTGCACAGCTCCATTCAAAATCCAAAGAGAAAAAAATGGTAATCCTGATTTGGCAGCACTGCTTTGTGATATTAGAACATTTTCTTTTTTCTCCTTTTTTTTCTAGCAGTGAAATAATTACGACATCACAGCACACCCTCAAACAAAACACCCTCTGTGTTTTTGTGAGATTCAAGTGAAATTTTGGTGATGGCTGAATGCTCAGTGGTTAATATGCACTGGAAACCGCATGCATGCATGTAGGGTCATGCTGCAGCACCGTGTACTTGGTGCTTGCTCTGCCAACAGTGGGTAAGCCAAGCAGTCGCTAGGAATCAACAGTCGAATGGTTGACAAACATGGAACAAAGTGCTTATATAATATTGTATATGTGAGCATATTTGGGTTTAACGTGTCGTGTACGTGTGAAAAGACACGCTGCATGTGTTTCCGCATACACAGGATACACTGCCTGCCTTTTCGGGGCATGAATGCTTGCCTAAATTAATGCCACAGTGGAGGTGTGTGTGTACATTAGCGCCAGAAGAGAAAATCCTTTGCATGGCCCCTTAAGATAGACAGAGTGTATGACTAGACTATGGGTGGTCCTCTTCCTCCCTCCAATTACTTTGAGAAAAACAAAACTTCTCTAAACCAGTTGGCCCTCGAGAAAAATCATATGATGCAGCCATCAAACTGTTTTTTCTTTGCTGTTCAAAGAAAAAGACAAACCTGCTTGTTCTTTACATGTTGCGGACGTTCCTTGCACGCATGTGTTTGGAACTTTAAACGCGCACCTTTGTGGATTCAGTTTATTATTTTCTCAGTGCTAGAAAAAAAAACATGCAGTGCATGGACCTCCACTTTAAGTTCAGCACACGTCATGACAGGCGTTCACCCTCGAACTAAACATCTGCAAACATGCGGCACTCTAAACCAAGCCCGCAACCTCCAAATACACTCGTGGCTGGCTTTGAGTTTGTTTTTTTTTTCATACCACTACTAAGAAAATACTTTCTGAGGAGCCGGGCAGCAGCTACACAGCCATCCACATCTTAGCACCGCAATTAATTGAAATTAGAGCTAAACAATGAAAAATAACAGTGTTATTGGTTCAAAGGAGTGAGATTTGGAATAATATTCCCAGCTATAATAAGAGTACGCACTACCTTCAACGTATTTAAGACTCATTTCAAGTGATGTCTATTTAACGCTTTTAATGCTGTGTGCTTTCATATTTATTTGTTGTCTTGTGTTTTCTTATTGTACTGTGGATGTTTTCTTGTACACTGTCAGATTGTAATATTTATATTTCTTAATTAGCATAAGTGGAGTTTCGATTAGTCCTTTAACCAGATGCAAAAACAACTCAGCAGCCCCAAGCTGCTATTGGAAACTACTTTACATGTTAAAAATGTGGCACATTAGGATGGATTAGAGATATGTAATAAGAAAAGTAAGATTTATTTAATGAAAGGCAACAAACTTCTGCTGGATCTTTGCAAACAGAAACCATCCCCTCGCTCCATTTCACAGCACCAAGCATTAAATATAGCAGCGAGAACTCATGGCCTTTATATACACAAATATATAAGCACTCACGCAAACATATATATGCAGTGGCGGGAGAGGTAGAGGTGTAACACCCCGTGTCACCTCCAATAACATACCAAATCCATCAAAGCGCCCCTGCATGCAGAATTGAAGGCTGCAACTGCTGGAAGCACAGATGGTTTAATAAAACAGCACTGGGGCAAATGAAGGCTTTGTAGATTACGGCACATAGTGTGCCATTCACGTCATGGGCTTGACCCGTGATTATCATATATAATCCCATTACTGCCACATACTCTTTCATCCAAATATTTAGTACAAGTGCCAGCCTTTCTGACAGTCGGTGTACATTTAAAATGGAAAGCATGGAACGTTCACAGGCAAGTTTTGCATCATGGAAAAGCATTTCATATTCCAACTACAAGATATGATGGAGGAAAACGTCAGTTGATGCAATAAAAATAACTTTGCCCACTGCTTGAGGATCAATAGTTACAGCCATCATTGTGCAGAAGAGACATTTCACTTAATATAATCTTCTGCCTATAATGATTGTAAAATGTGTATGTATATATGTCTCTAAGTACCCTATCTCCTCCTTAATGGGTGGTTCAATCTTTTCAAAACATTGCACAAACATCGTCACATATACGGTGATTATTAACATCTGCATTATAAATCTCAGATCTTTTGATTTTCATATTTGTTATCTTAATTTCATCATCTCCCTGCAAATGCCATGTTACACTGTCCATTTGCACACGCCATATGCATCCGGAAAATTAACGGTCACAAAAATTTGCACCTGTAACGCAATTTCATTTAATTCCCCATAAAAGCCTGGCAAAAACTGCCCACAGGGCACAAAAAGCACACCCACTGATTAAAAACAAACTACTAAATGTCAGCTCAGTTCTTGTAATGTGACTTAAATCTGCAGTTTCAGGCCTACTGAACACAGAACTGCAAAACAATGGGCTCCGATTGGAACTAGTCTTTGGACTAATTAATGTAAGGTAAGGTTGAGTATCTTTTTAGAATGTGGAAATATATGAGGACAATGATTCCTTGTCAAGCATTCCTTTGTAATAATTCCTTGGTAGATAACCAAGCTATCATCACACGCCCACAGTCTCATACTGAGTGCACTAGTTCAAGAAAAAACGGATTCTCTTTGTATCATAATCATCTTTTCTTTGTTTTTTCAAAATAGACTAACATTCAATAACGTTCAACAGCTGCAGCTGGCCTTTTGTTCTCTCTGGAAAAAGGAAATAGTTAGATGACTGTTAAAGCTTACAGTAAACATTTCAACACACTGGATTAGATTTGTTTTTCTTACAATTTATTCTGGTTGCCAGTGAGGAAAAAGAAGTCTGCTTTAACATTTCCTACAGTCACCTTGATCACACCATGGATCTGACTTGTGCTCCACTATGACGCTTGGACACATGCAGCAATTCTAACGCCCACCCATGTGCCAATCAGCCCACTGTCCATCAACAGTCTCATACACAAACTCACCCAACTACTGTGAAAAAAACCTTTTAAACCACAAAGGAGAAGGGCCAGTTTGCCAAAGCACAAACCCAGACATTACACACACATGCACGCACACACTCGTGCACACACCACAGCGTCCAACCTGCCCGCCTGTCAGCACACCAAAAGGCTTCTTTGTCCTTTGATAACCCTCGTCCAGCCGTCTCTACAGGAGGCTGTCTTTCTAACAAGTCTGCCCATGCAGGAGCTCTGAGCCGGGGGCAGAGAGCAGAACAATGCCCTCTCTCGTGGAGGACGACTGCTCACGCGGGGAAGTATAATGAAATCCATGTCCCACCAGCCTTTCCCAAACTAACAACAAATTCCTCCAAAGAATTCATTGATTTAAAAAAAAACCAAAAAACTATATCTAGAGCTGTGGCCAAGGCACCCTCAAAGGTCTCTCCAAACTCTCTCTCTCTATTATTTTTAGTAGCTGCAAGCAATAAAAGTACATTATCCCAAACAAGCATCAGGACTAAAGTGGGGACAGGAATCTGATGTTCTGGATTTGGGTACAGACATGTTAGCCAAAACAGAAGCCTGGAACTAATAAGAGTGGGAGAAATCAAAAAAGGTGCATACAAAAGAGGAAGAAGTAAAGCAGAGGCAGCACGGACATGGAAATGCTGACCTCTGTTCTGTGTGAGATGGGCTGTGAGGAGTGAAAAGTGGTGGGGCTCATAAAAATCCTGTCTTTAGTTTGCAGTCGCTGTGGAAATCCCGTCTGGACCAGTCACCACAACAAACACTGAACTGTCCATGAATCACATCTCTCTACTTTCCCCTCTCAGTTTCCCCTTTTAAACATCTCGTCTTGCAGTCAAAAGTGGGAGCTAAATGGGGGGGGGGGGGGGATAAATGTTAAATTGTAAAATGCTCTTCCACGGGAATGTGCCATACACACCATGTTATCATTAATGGATTATTGTTGGTGGAATTGACACATCTCCCCTTTAAACAGGCCTATATGTCTTACAGATGTTACCTCATCCCAAACAGAACTTTTCCCCATTTTTACCATTTGAAGACTTTTCTTGATTTTGTTTTGTCTTTTCGCTGATATGAACTCACCTTTGTCCCAAAACTACTTGTCTGAGCCTTTTGTGTTTAACGTTTCTGTCAACACTTTAAAGGAGTTGGCGGCTTTGTGAAAAATGAGCCAGAGCGCATAGTAAAGGGAGGTGATTTCCCCTGAGCCGCTTGTAATTGCTTCAAGCTTGGACCAGACAGGACAAAACCAGGAGGCCTGGTGCAGGAAGTAGGACAGGAAATGGTTTGTATTCAGCCACCGAGGCAGCATGTTGGCTTCTCCTAAGAAGTGGACTGGGCATATGTGTCATGACGTCGTCATCATTCATGGTTTCTGTAAGATTGTACTGGTTTTAGACATATGCAAGGCTGAAATGCAAAGTAAATTGCACGTCTTCTGACGTCCAATCAGACTTACCACCAGCATCTTTGTCCCAGTGTTGGCATGCCATTGATTTTTCTAGGTCATTTTAAGTCTTAGTCCATGTTCCCTAAGCTCTCGTGGTCTGGTTCCTATCTGGGGGGTCAATCTGATGCTGCAGTCTTTGCCAACATTCATACAGAGGCTTTGAAGATCTGCTTTAAATCAAAAGGCTCAGACTGTCTCTTCTCATGCTCAGATTGAAAACATAACTTGCTTGCGCGCCTTTACTGTGTCAGCAGTATAACTTACTACAAATGAGTTCAGAAAATATTTCTGTGCCCACATGCAAGAAAAATGGGCAAAGATTTCCAGAGAAGGACAGACATTTTGCGTAAATGCCTCTGAGATCTGGACAGTATGTGGAATTCTGAGCACACTTCACTAAATACGCACAGGGAGCCTTTATTGATTTAATGACTAAAGAGGTCTGATCTAATCTAAAAATCATCCAAGTGGCCATAAACAAAAGCAGGCCAAGGTAGGCGTTTGTTTCTATATAAATGGCCCTTGAGGGTGAGAGTGGCATTACTCACTCCCCTCAGGACTAAAAGGACCAGTGAGCGCTGGGCCATGGAGACTGAGCAGAGCTGATCTAAAGGACTTCACCTCTAAAATAGTACAGCTGTCTCATTAACTCCAAATGCCTCGATAACTGAACAGAGACCAGTTGGACCACCAGCGGTAAAGAGAACACCCCGGAGCAATGGAGAGAAAGCAGGTGAAAGTTAGAATGAAACTGGTGAATGGGAAGAGGATTTTTTTCTCTCTTTTCTCAAGCGATCCTTTTCCATTTCTGCCTCCCAAAGAAAAACCCTGGGACCTTCCTTTGCCATCTTTTCATCTCCTCCCTCTCTCTCTCCCTCGCTTTCCACATTTTCTTCTTTCTTCGAGCTAGGATTAGCTCAGCAGGACACCGGCATTCCTTCCCCACTGGCAGCCTTTGTCTTGACATTCCCACTCCTCCCAGTGTCCTCTGCAGCCCTGCGCCTTACCAAGAAAACCAATATACTGGCAACAGCTTTCACTTTTTTTCTCCCCCCTCTGAAAATGGCAACCAGTTTTACATCAATGTAATACAAGTATTAAAGGGTAAAGTGATTCCGTAAGGAACCACAGGTCAAAGTGTTGGATAGGTCTACAAACAAAAATATACTGTACACTAACATTTAGACAGGGTCGTGCCTACAGTGTTGAACTCCTCTTCACTTCTGACTCGAGGTTGGGGGTGGCCTTGCAGTGACTTTGATCTGGGGTCAGTTATGCACTCGTCGACTACCTGGTGTGATGTTTTGTATGGGGGTGGGGGCGGGAGGTGTTAAGATAACGGATACGCAGTCAGAAACAGGGCGTAGCTGTGCTCTGCACTGCTGCGCCCCTCCAGGAAAGGTCAGCATATTGTTGCAGACATGTGTTAATCCTATTACTCCAATTTCTGTGTTTGAGAATCAAAACGTAGGTAACATGGTGCTTCTTTTGCAAAGCTTCAACCCACTGCTATCTTCGATAGCCACCAACCAGAGGAGCTCTGTGGTTTTTAATAAAACTACAGCATCTGCATGTAACAATATTAATACGCAATAAAAGCTGGTTTCATAGTCCAACAACATTCCCTCCTGACAATCTTATCTGACCTAGGAAATAAACACTGATGGCCTCTAAAAAACATACCCTGCTCAGTGAGCTGCCAGAAGATATCATTTTACTTCCCATTATTTTCATCGTAGATTTAGACCTTTCTGCATTTTGGCTGCAATGAAGCCATCAAATGTTTTCCCTTTCACCTTGGCAAAGAGGCTGTCTAAGCTAGCCAAACTGTGTAATATTTGAGGTCTTTGTAAGTCCGAGGCTGAGAGCTGAGACCCAAGAAAACTTTATTTCAGGGGTATCTGGTTTTCTACATGCATAATACGGTGATATTTTCCAGATTTTTGAATGGTTAGACTGCTGTAACCCAGCTTTTCTTCACTTTCATTCTATTTGCTGGTTGTTGTACACAGTTCAATCGAACACAAAGATTCACGCTATGCGCAAATCGGTCAACTAGTTTTAAAAGTAAAATAAAAAATAAATAAAAAATGAGTATTAATGATTTGCCAGTGTTAAGGTCAGTGCATCTAAGCTGCTTGACCTTAGCACACAAACCTTTTATACCTGTATATTGCCTGTACAGATACAGGTGTCAAGCAACCAGCAGATGCTACCTAGACACAACTAGCGAGGTTCAGATGAGGCAGGATTTATTGCTGCGCAGGGAATATGGGGAGACCAGGGGTTTAAGAACCGGCTGCTTTTAAGGAAGAAGCTGCATTATAACAATATGACAGCTGTCAGCAATGATTTACCAACCATAAGATACTCACACACAAACCTGAAAAGCACATGTTGGGTTTTGGTTTTATATTCTGATCCAGGTTGAAATCAGTGCATGCAAGATACTTGACCTTAACACATAAAACAGACAAGGACAGCAGGAGAAAGGAAACTAGAGTTACTGCCTCGTGGTTGAATGCCAGCGAGGCAAGCTGCAGTTTGAATGACACACCTTTTCAAACCTGAAAATGTGTTGTTGTTTTTTTATTATAATATTGCTGTGGTTGACCATAAATTGAAAGATGGCAACTTGTCTGCAAACAACCGCCAACTACTCTCTGACCAGTAGTGAAATGGTGACAAGTGCGACACCAACTGGAACGTTTGCTTTCAAAGTAAAAGCTGAACCTTTTGCAATGTGTTATCTTCAGTGCTTTTACTTTGAAGGCAAACCGTCCCCATCTCTGGTTTGTGTCACACTTTTTCTACCACTCAGCCAGTAGTTTGCAAGCATCTACACCAAGTCTGACAAGACTTCAACCAATACGAAGCGGTTGCTGACCAGTCCCTTGGCCTGTGTAACTGAACCCTTAGATTCAATTTGAATGAGTTCATCCTTGAATTTGTGGCAGAATTCCATCTAGGCACACATAGTATTACATTCATAAAATGGCACAGAAGTGAGATCACAGTAACTTTGTCTATGTGGCCCCCAAAACCCATTCATCCTTGAGTCTCTCCGAATGTTTGTGCCAAATCTTAAGTCGAGAATGGGACAGAGTAACAAAAAACCAGTTTGCATAAAGATGGTCACGATGAGAAAAGATAGAAAGATAAACATCCTGTGAAGGCAACAGGAAACGTGTTATTACATGCTCTGGAAAACACACAAACCTCTATACTGCTGATAAAGATAAGCCTGGTGCACTGTTAGTATACATACAAAAGTAGACATGTTTTATTGTTAGTTAGCTCACTAGTTTTATTAGCAATACTCATGTCTGCCCTTTTAATTTCTATAATGAGTGAATCAGTGAGAACACAGTGCCCTCAGTGTGTTTGTTAATTACACAGATGGGATTTTTCATATGATGTCCAGGTCCCAAAAGGTCCCATGTGTGTGTGTGTGTGTGTGAGCACTGCTCTCAAGCCGCTAGCTTAGTTTACACAAAAAGGTCATTTTAATCAGGTGAATACCAGGACGCCAAATCTACGGGTCTTTGCCTGAGCATAAACAGAGGCTATCCCTGGGCTCAGCCGGGATCACATACCTGGAGTCATGGAAAAGTCATTTCTGGAACAGACTGGCGCAATCCAGTAACCTCCTGCCCTCCTGCTCAGCTTTCTCTCCCTTCAGACTCTGTATCTGAATCATCTCGGGTACGAGCGTTCATCCTCACGTCTCCTCACGACTCCCCCCCCCTCTCTCTCGCTTGCTTCCCTTAGCTCCCAGATCCTTTTGACTATTATTATTGTATGGCTTAGCAGCCGGCCCACGAGACCACGGGGTCAAATTGACACAAATGTACAAAAATAAAAACACCATTACTTACACAAGCATGTTCACATGCTTGAAGTTACACATTTGCACAAGTGCATCGCATTCAGGATCACAAAGACATGCACATAAGATACACCAGTCAGGCCAAAAAACCCTCATCAGGCTTATGATAGTAAATACATGACGTCTGTTTGTTGAATGAAAACTCACTCCTGGTGTCTATGTCTCCTTTGTCTCTCGTTACTGTCAACAAGCCATTATTATTTCTTAGGCATATATTTTGTTTCCAATCACAAAAAATAAAGAAAAGAAATATGAATTACGACTCATGAGGCGTTCACTATTTCGGTTTTAAACATGGGAAATTTGCCACACACAAGTAAAAGCCTAACAATGTAATATAAAAGTCTTATTTTAATAAACTTTAATGCTAAACAGTGATTAGATATATCACTTTGGTTGTGCAGTTCAACATACACCCTGGGCTCTGGGCAAATATAGGGGTCTCAAGCCAAAGTCAATTCAAACATTTTGGATAACTCGGGCCTTTATTAGTGATGAGTGATGATCAAACAATGAAATATCTAACTGAATCCGAGGTAGCTGCTTGTAATGTGTACAGGAATTTGCAGCCTCCCCTTTCCTCTCTCTCTGCTGCCGTCTGGCATTGCCTCTCTTCCTGTGGGTGATAACGTACCGATAAGGACTGGCTCTTTATCGTAAATGGACACCAGTTAAGGTAATGCGGCAGCCATAAAGTGGCGACCTTGTTATCGCAGTCTGATTTGTGTTAGAGTAGATAGACATTTTGTCTTGACTGTGTGTGTGTGAGAAACAGAGATAGAAAGAAAGCCCTGCGAAACTTCACAGCATGATAGGAAGCTCTATATCTCTCAGATAATTATCACACGGTAATAGAGTAATCAATATTAAATCAGCTGGTAATCACGGCTTTGAACCACTTATCAGATATAGCTTTACAGCGTCAGCACATTAACACAACAACAGCACACGCTTGCAGCAGACAGACCTTGCTGACTATGGGAAACTCTACACTGGTACTGATTAAAGACTTAAAAAAAGAACAGTGAATTGTTGTGGTCGCTTCTATTCTGAGGCTGCCTCTTATCCATTTGCCTCTATCAGTAGTGCTCACTTGTGGAGGGCACTGGAGCCTCTGAAAGGCCTGGATCATTAAGAAACCACTCATTCACTTGACATGCGTTTCTCTAAGTGGTTGTTGCTTGAGCACATTCTTAAAGGAAAAGCATTGGACTGAAAAGCATCTGAACAGAAACATCAGTTGATGTCTCATAAGATTTAATTCATTTTAATTTATACAGCTCCAAATCACAACAACAGTCACCTCAATGCTTTAAACTACATTGCAATAATATAGGAAGAAGCGCAACAATCAGATGACCCCATGTGAGCAAGCACTTGGCGACAGTGGGAAGGAAAAACTACCCGTTAACAGGAAGAATCCTCCAGCAAAACCAGGGTGAAGTAAAATGAATGCGTACCATCATGGCTTGGAGGTTATAAGAGAAAGTGAGAGAACGAGATCCAGAAATGCGACTCATCCTCAAGTCATTCATTGTGGGAGGTGAAGTGTGAGAGTGTGTGCATGGATGTGCGTGGATGATGATCGTACTGATTCACACATTCAGACCAAAGAGAAAAAATAAAAGCAGCAGCAGGTTTTTTCTTCCAGATGTTTTACCGAATCTGACTCCTGTCTGAATTTGCTCAAGGCCACAACAATAAGAATCACTCAGCGTGGGATAAGAGCCAACCGTTTATTAAAGAATAAAACATCATCCTTCTGTCTGCACTGACAGACATGCACATTATGTTTTAACATGAACAAAAAGATGCACACAACTTCTAGGCGTTCCAGTTCCACTAAATACGCCTGCACAATATACACACAATGGAGGCACTGTGAGTCATGCTTTAAAGGGGTCAAATGGGTGGCTTCTGCTATTAAAACTCCCTCCTGGATCGTCTGTGCTGACTTTATATGTCACCTTAGTACAGTACTTTGTTGTTAGAAACCTCCACACAAGCTTTTAAGATCTTATGAGTAGGGGAATAAATTATTATAATACTGAATTCCACATGATAGAATTATGCATAATTTAGGTTTCCAACAGGTAATGGCAGAGGTATTATCTGATTTGAGTAAACGTAAAACCTTTTGCCAACCCCTTTGAAAGCAACACACATCATTCATACACTGTTTCCTCTAAATCCAGTCACTGAAGTCTGAAGTATTGTGTGTGACAGGTGAAGCGAGGCCACTCTCGGAAAAACCAGAAAACGGGTCACCTTAATCATGAAGCACTCCAAGGAAATGGCACAACCAATCCAAGAAACTGTGATAGCGCCATGCCAAAAAACCTGAAAGCCACTGGAAGGGATGCTGACTGCATTACACTCAAAATGGGAAAAATGTATAATCGCAGACTGATTTAATTCCATTTAACAAAATTACAAAATGACATCAATCATGCACTCCCTGTTTTTCCAGCAATCAAAACGGGATTTGTGTACTATTCTGCTCAAATCCTGAGCTGGATTTTAATAACTTCTGGAACATGATGAGAAAGAGCATGATCCAATCTAAATTAATTTACCAGCTGGGTTGGGCAGTGCGGAGCAGTGGGAAAGCTGTCTATCTCCTTAAAGAAACAGGAGTTTTATGCGATTTCAAACCACAGAGCCAGGTGGTCCTGGAGCAATGGGCAAAAAGCACACAGGGGAGCACGGAAAGAAACATGGGATAAAAGGAGAAGGGTGCAATTTGGTGGAAAAGATTAGATCAGAAGGATAAGGTGGTTGGATAAGGGCAAACAAAAGAAGGTAAAAGAGAGAGAGAGAGAGAGGGAAGTGACTAACAAGTGTCTGTTCTTGGGCTAGTTTTCTGAACTCTCAGTGGACCACTGTTGGAGGAGTGAGCTGGGGCAAAAGAAAGAAGAGGTGGGGGTTGTAAGGTTTGTCACTGAACACCTGCCTCCACTTAACCCCTTTCCCTCTCTTTCTGCTTGAGCTGCCTCTTTCAGCCATCTCCTTTCCACCTACCCGGGCACCCCCTTCTTCCCCGTCATTCATGCGCAGGGCATCCTACGGGCTCACAGGCCAAAGGCTCCTTCTTTTCCCAAACATGGGAGGTCCCTCACAGCAAGGCAGGGGGACTTAGCCGCCCATGCATTCAGCTAGTAAGCAGAGATTTCTTAAAGCTCTAGAAAGCAGTATTGATATTAACACTGACTTGAATATACTGTTGTACAGTGAAAGGAAGTCTGTTACTTTCACATGTATTTTTCTAGCTTTATGCTCGTTCTTCTGGTTCACAAGTCTGTGTGCTTTTATCCCAGTGGCGCTTCATTTAGCACAGACTGATTGTATGCAACCTTTTTGCATTTACAATAAATTAGCTGTGGAAAAAAAGTGCGAGGGCCTTTTCCTGAGGAGCTGATTAGCAGAATCAGGGCAATTGATGCTATGTTGGTTGCGAAGTAGGGAATTATATTCTTATATATTCTACACTCATTGGAAACTGTGTTAGGTACACCTGTTCAATTGCTCCTTAAGCAAATATCTAATTGCCCAATGTTGACTTGGTCAAGTCGATCTGGTGAAGTTCAAACAGAGCATCAGAACTGGGAAGAGAGGTGATTCAAGTGACTTTGAGTGTGGCATGGCTATGGTAATTGAAGGGCTGTCTAAATATTTCGTAAACTGCTGATCTGCTGACATTCTCCCACGCAACCACCTCTAGGGTTTACAGAGGATGCTCCAAAAAGGAGAAAATATCGAGTGAGTGGCAGTTCTCTGGGTGAAAATACCTTGATGATGGCAGAGGTCAGAGGAGAATGGCCACATCGTTTCAAGCTTACTGGAAGGCAACTCAAATAACCACTTGTTGCAAACAAAATACGCAGAAGAGCATCTCTGAACATAAAACACATCCTATCTTGACCACACTAAATGCCAACAGAAGATTGGAGTCTCGATTTTCTGCTGAATATAACACTGAGTTTGTCTCCACAGTCAATCCAGTGAAGCACCTCTAGGTACATGATGGTCGACACCTCTGCAGTAACTGCATCATGCTATCACGTCAATAATAGCATCATGCAGTCTCTTTCCAAAATCTCTGAGGAAAGTTTCCAGTAACTTTCTGAATCTATGCCATGGAGCAATAGGGCACAGAAGGTCAAAGGTCATTGAATCCAGCACTAGTACTACGTACCTATTGAAGTGTCCAGTGAGTGTACATTGGAGCATACCAATTCAGATTTCAGACTCTCTGCACTAAGACCTTAACAATTGCAATCATTTATTCTACCCCGATCACCATTAAGAAGTATATATACTTTTAATTACACTGGCCTTACTTGAATTATGTTGGGCTAAACATCTAAAGCGGCTAAAATTTCAACACCATACTATAAACACACGTTCAAGAGCACTTTACACCACCACGACAGAATGTGCACATTTTCTCACTTTCCCACGATGCAACCAACCCGGCACTCCATCCCAACTGGTGGTTACACCAATTAAAAGCCTGTGTCAGGTCAGGAGTTATTCATTTAACATTAAAGAGAACACGGGGTCCTTCTATTCAGACCCACCACAGGCATCAACTCCCCCTCTCTCCTCCTTTCACCCCGTTTTCCATGCCTCATAAAAGATCTGCCCTTCTCTCTTTCACTCTCTTGTTTGCCCAGTGTCCCTCCTTCATTCACTCGGTCCTTTCCTCTCTTTAGCTCTTCAATTAACCACCTCTCAACAGCCATCCGTCCCTAATCTGGTGGGCATCAGTGAAGGTTATGGTCAACAACAGATAAAACAATCCAGGTTTTAAATGATTACCAATAATCGTCTTGTTTGTTTTTTGTTTTTAGCTTGCTGACCTAGCCTGGACACATCATCGTTACTCCAATAACACACGAGGCAGACATGACACGAGCTGCAGGGGTCACTAAGCTTAAAGAGTGTGTTATACAGTAGGTATCCCAAAGGTGCTTTATTCAGAAACAAGAAGATGCTTTGCTGTTTGAATGCGTCACTGCCTGCCTGACGGTCCAGCAGCATTTTAATGTCCTGTGAACCTCACATTAAACACATGCAGACAAAAATCGCAGCTGTGCAGACAAGATTTAGTGGGAGCCGGGAGAGCCGTAAATAAATGTTGGAAATAGAGACGCCAAGTCAAGTCAGATCAAGACATTTTCACATGAAAATACAGCAGATAAACGTGGTCAGCTCACTGAAAGAGCAACACAATATGGCATTTTTCAAAAATTTTAGTACATCTAAAGAATATAACATATCAAAAACAACTATACGATAAGTCAAATGGAAATTTCTGTGTCCAACAGAGATCATGAGAATTGAAAATTGACTGGAATTTAAAAAAAACAAAACAAAAAAGCAGACTGTTTATTTTTAATGGAAACCTAGTCTGACAGCAGGTCTGACTGCATTCTTGGAGGTCCGGCGGCACCTTTGGGACTAGGCTGAGTCTGATTTTTGAGGAAGTGTACTGATTTGCATGAGTTACTTTACAGATCCTTCCCCTTTTGATTTCTCCGACTGTACTGAAGCATCAGGGTTCAGGGTCACTTAATGAAGAGCTCTCCGAGGGCTTGCAAGTGCTGTTCATGGGTACACTTGAAGGGCATGGCTGCTACTATAATTGACTTCAAACTCCAACCAGGCGGCTCAAAAACATATTTAAAGCAGAACACTTGCAGAAGCCTTTCGGTAACAGCTGTGACATTTATATCAAAGTCGAGAGCAGCTCTTCACGCAGCTTTTTGCAAACAGTGCGAATAAAGCCTTTAAATCTGAAATATTAAATGCGATGACTGTAAATAAGAATTGCATACTGTAAGCAAGATGTCGGTTTATGCGCTGTATATACAAGGAGCTCGTGGGATTACATTGTTGTCCAAATCCTGTCTACCTCTTGGTGTAGCTGTAATTTGTCTGCTGCAACTTTGTGTCCTTGTTTACCCAAAGTCTAACTAGTGTGAAACCTGAAAATCCTGAAATGACGGGCTAAGAGTGAAAGGCAGTAATCCCACTAAATCTCAGCTGTGAGCCTCGCTTTGATAGACACTGTGCTTAGAACGACTGAGCTCCCTGCCTGGGTAAGAGAAAGAGGGGTGAAGGGAAAACACGACAGTTGTGGTAAATAGAAAAAAAAAGAGCAGTGAGATGATGAAAACAAGTGGACAGATCAAATACAATTAAGCCTCCCCCCTAAAAAGGAAGAAAAAGAACAAAGAATGAGTATGACAGTCAGGAAGAGTATGCACTGTGAATTTAAGAAGTTCCACTTTCAATTAAACTTATACCAAGATGCTCCACTGAGGTGATGGCACTTCTCTAGTGGTCAAAGAGACAGCTAAGCTAGGTAAAAATAACGTAGCTAGCAAGAAAGGCTTGGCCGCTGAAGAAGAAGCTCTGAAGACTGATGTTTTTGTGGCTACAAGTAGTGTCCAAAAAGATCTATGGAGGAAGTGAAGTCTAAGCATGTCTGGGTGCTACTTATTATCATTCAGTTAAAAGGAAATGGATATTTAGAGCAACTAACTGTGTGGCTAATGTGAGCGGTGCTAACAACTTTCTTTCCCAGCGTGTACCACACATGTGCATAGCTGCTACATCCGTTACTGTAATCACTCGTCTCGTCAGTCAATGCACCATTAATCCACAATGTAAAATGTGTGCAGATTTATATGACAGCTAAAGCTAGAGTAAGTATTTCTACTTTTCATTTCAGGTCTTTGATCTTGCCGATTTTTTTCCCCTCCCTTCACGTGCTCGCCTGTGTTTCTAGTCGCGAGGTATAGTTTATGATTTGCTGATAGAGCGGGCAGGCAGAGGTCTTCGGTGGGTCGCTCGAGACAAAAGCTGCTTTTTAGCTCTCGAGGCTGATATCTCCCAGCTCCGCTCCCTTCTGATAGCCGAAGTATGCCGGCTGGGGTGTGGGGGTGGTGGACTGGTGGTGTTTGAGGTAAAGGGCGGGAGGGGTGGATGCTTCTCCTGGCCTCCTCTCCCTGCGGAGGCTGCAGTGAAAATGACTTTACCATGCGATGTGCTGTGGTCGCTCCCACTACGCATGTAACCCAGTCAAACTGTTCTCGTCTTAATCTGATTACTCGGGTTATGCTGGGACGCCATGTACAGAATATCTTATGTAAAAAGCATATTCATGTTTCATGCTTGTACCCCAACCCAATCTCCAACCCCCTTGAAGTGGGCTAGAACCCCCCCCCCCCCCCCCCCCCCCCCCCCCCCCCACATACACACAAACACACACAAGAAGAGAAGGCATATTCAGATAGTTTCTGTAAAAGAAAGAGAGGAAGAGAAGGCAAACTACTCAAAGCGCTTTTAATAATGTATCCATATCTACGTGCATGTTTTGCATGGAGCGATGGGAAAAACAAAGTGTGAGAGAGTAAACAAGGACACCAACACCAGGTGAGCTTTCCTGAGGGCAGCTGGGAGTATTTTTCTCCTCATTTAGCAGTTCATGAAAAAAACCACAAGCTTCCAGATGTGACAGAGGGCATGCACCCTGCTCGCACACACCATAGAGACATGCAGTTACACACACACACCAAAAAAAAGGGAAAATCTGACAGAGAAACAGGCCTCAGTCTAACCCAAAGTAAATGTGTGTGGCACAGATTTACTGTATTTCTAACTAAAGTTAGCGGCAGATCTCTATCGCGAGAATTTTCGTCTCATTAAAAGAAATGTCAGATGAAGGAAACCGAGGGTGAAGACATCAAAGGGGTCTGCAGGGAGCTGAAGAAATCTGGCTTTTAACTCGTTATAAACCCACTGACGGCAGGAATTCTCACTATGAATTCCTACGAGAATCCGTCGTCATGCATCCTCATGCACGTGCACTGAAGTATAACACCTATCGATTTATTTACATACGTGACCTCTTAACTTACCAAGCAGTTCCTAATTGTTACTGACCAACAGGCCACTGTAGTTTGACGTGCATACTCATGGGTCCACACTGAGTACCTGTGGCTCAGTGGTGACCTACATTCCCCTTTTGTTATTCCACGCATATCGGCACTGTGTAAAACCGCTGGCTGCTAATTGCTTTCACATTACAGAGCAGCCGGGTGATCTTGGTGGCTTTCCAAGACCACCAACACTGGGACAGGGGGTGTGCATGTTTGCAAAGGCATACCACCAATCACGCAAAGGCTGCATTACTGTGCAAGCACAGGGTTAAAAAACACGCGGGCTGCTATCTGCCGGCAGTAAAACACCTTTCGTCTATTGTCTTGGAAACTCTTTAACTACTGTTTTTCTTCTCGTTTTATAAGACTTGAGCCAGGAAAGCCTTTTAAAAAAATCTGAATGACTAACTGTCGCATTTAAAGGGAGGAGTCTTTGCAAATTTCTGGAGACATTTTTTTGCACACTGAGTGATGGTATTTGACAATCAACCAGAGTCCTAGGACTTCCGAAACACGTTTACAAGCTTACAATAAATTCATTAGCAATGAGCTATTTGTCCCAATTAAACATGGAAGGGCAGCTGGCAGGAAAATTACAGCTTCCTTAAATAAACTCGCAGGTCTACAGCAAGCACAGAGGCCATTTCTAAATATATCACCTCGCCATAGTCCTACCCTTCAACTCGGTCCAAGTGCACTCTGGTTATCTCGTTTTGATGTGCCTAACATGTTTCAGCCTAATGCAGTTCAGCAAAAGTATCAAACAGATCTAACAGAAATCAAAGAGCCCATTTATCAAGTGCAGAGACATCGGCTTTTTGCACTTGTGAGCAACAGTAAGGACTCTGATGCACTAAATCTTCTGTTTGTCACGACTCGGGGAAGCGCGATCACACAGACGTCATTTGGCCATCAGTGGAACGCTGTTTTTTATGACCAAAATGAGTGGAAGAGTGTCGGCTGTTTGCAGCGATCATAAAGGGGCGCTCAGTTGCCTGGAAATTCAATGTTTGGAGGGGCCGTGTGCTCTCCATGCACGCAAGAACACATATCGAGACAAAAACACAATGTCCACTCCTGCTCAGGGCCGTCATGAGTGTTGGTGGGGGGAGAGGGGGGGGGTTAAGCTAGCCAGCTGGCTGGAGTTAAATCAGGTTTGAATTAAAGGGTAAATGGACTAACAAATCCCAGGGAGTGCAAAGCGAGGGCAGTGAGGAGGAGGGTGGGGGGCAGTGGGTCACCGCCGTCTGACTGAGGACACAGAGGATTGAAAAGAAATTAAAATAAAAAGTGAGGAGAGCAGAACACATTCCAGATCTGAAATAACTATATCTTAGACAGTTTTCACAGCAAACTGTCTGCTTTGGAAATCTTAATAAGTATCGGGGGGGGGGGGGGGCTGGGGGCATTAAGATGCTGACAAAGAGTAGGAGAAAACTGAAGGAGGAGAAGGAGGGTTTAGACAAGACGTTGGTCTGCCAAACTCCATCGCAAGTCCCTGCCATGAGTTGTCCAAACTGTTGAACGGTACCAGGAGGGGAAACTTCTAAACCGAATCCATTACTGTTTAAAACTCCCACTCAAACAGTCGTGAATCACCACTGCGGCGATCTGTCTCGATCCAAATTATCAGCGCCGGCCCGTTTAAGATCAGCACGCCAGCCGGGCACGTCAGAAATAATAAGCTCCAATGTCCACAGCAGAGATGTCTCAATATATCTTTCCCCTGTTTAACTATAGAGGTCTGCATACATCTACAGCGACGGGCCGAGAGCCTCGTTGCAAAACATCATTACACAATGCATGCACGGTATAAACAGCTGTACATTTCAATGAAAAGGCCAATAAATATTCTATTTAAGCGCACCGGGGGCCGTGGGTAAACGTCTGGAAAGATGCTGACGCTGTGCCATCTCTTCTTTGCTCCAATTATGGTTGCAATGACATGACAGGTTTTATGTGCCATTAGAGCTTGCTGCGGGACGGTGAAATGCTGGGAATCTGTTTTTTGCTCTGGTAGGAAATAATGCCGCCTCCATGCATTGCTCAACAATTCCAAATTTAATCCTTGGTTGGCTTTTTGTTTTTTGTTTTTTTTAAGACACAAGTGCTGACATGGCATGAGATCACATCATATTTTAGTGTAAAGGGTTTAACGACGTTCATAATCAGGAGCACTTAAACCTGTGTTCCAACTGCTACAATGGCTCAATGAAGTTGAGATAGAGGGCTGAGAGGTAATGAGCTCTTTGCGGGCAAAGCTTAGTGCTGCTGAGGCAGCCACGCAGAGGTTAGACAAACAGGCAGTGGGATCACAAGGGCCTAAGCCTCTTATATAGGCCCCTCTTGTGGAGAAGATCACTGACTTCTGGTGGAGGGATGAAGGTCAGGAGTTTTCAAAGATCGTGAAGGCCTCTGCTCCTCTTTCTACGAAGGCCCCTACCCCTTCCGACATTGCTGCTCGGAGGCTGTTTGTTTCAGTTTAACGGGTCGGATCATTCAGATTCTTGACTGATAGGACTTAGCTGGGAGTAAATTTAAGCCTGCTGTCAGTCAAACACCTCTAGGAAAATATTTTCCCGTCTCAATAACATTCGTAGCCTGCTCAGATTTCTCCGTGCCGAGACAGTTCCATCCCGATCCTCACTCACCTCCTCGTGCTTTAAATCTTTTAATCCCTTTCTGCAGAGAGAAAAAAAACCTCCACTAGTTCTGGACTCCTTTTGCTTCATGAACCTCTTCCTCTTTCCCTCCCCAGGTCCCTTCTCTCCTGCTGGGAGTCACAGGGCAATGTAGTTTCATTTCCTGCCCTGCTGAAATCAATGCTCTCTGAAGACAAGCAGGGGTTAGAGACTTAGAGGGAAGACGGAGACAGATGTATAGAGAGACAGGAAAAGAGAGCAGAGCTAGGTGTGAGAAGACTGCTGGCATGCGGGACACAGGCGTACCAGCACATAACCTTAAAGTGGGGTTGCTTCCAAGTCGGCGTCAGCTTTGATAAACATCTACCGGGAAGTAAAACAACCGTTCAAAGCAGAAATATGAAAAACAGGAGGGCAGCTTTAATGGGTAAATTGAATTTTCCCCTCAACACTCCCCATCATTTTTTATTCGCCTCAAAGACGGATGGGGGAAAAAAAGAAAAGCATTCGGCGTCCCACAGGATAAATGTATGAATTCCTGGTCAGGAGCGAGCCAGCTGACGAGATCCCTCTCCAGCTTATGCCAGGTTCGATACAAACACGAGTTGAGCGAACACAAAAGGAAGAGAAGTGGAGGAGATAACATACATTTTGTCACTTTTAAAACAAAGAGATTCCTGCTCCATGACTGTACCGGATTTTCTTTCATAAGCATTCCTGCAGATCTGACCACGAAACCCACGGGCCGCTCAGACTTCAAACACAGGACTGCCTCCATCATTCTAAGCTCTGGTTAATGCATCCGGACAGTCAGAAGCACATAACCTTCGGTCCTGCTGTTATTTTCACTCATTTGCTACAAAACAGAGACACACTCTGGATAGTTAGGCAACAAAGGAATCAATAACTTTTCACCTTGGAGGGAAAAAAAGTTGCCTTATAGTGAGGCCATCAAGCCAAAAGGGATATGAGTATGGTAACAGCTATTCCTCACCACAATAAAGGGATCTTTGAAGGCTTGCCCAAACTCTTAAGAGTTAAGCATGCCATAATCTGCTAAAATCATGCTACCACCAGGTTTCTTGAGTAAAAGACAAAGTGGAAAATTAGAATCTTAAAGTGAGAATTTTTTTCAAATCTGCATCGTTGAACATTTTTCCTCTTTCACCAAATCCGATCAATGACAGAAGACTTGACCGCACAGGGACAGCAGCTTCCTGGTGGTGCTAAATCAGCCAGATGCCTGGGCAGCAGTGGTTTGGTAGATGGGCATTTAACTGCAGTGACTGCATTTCAGACTCACATCCAAATGAGACCTTTAACTCCAGATTCCTCGGTGAATGCGGTCGACACAGGATTAGAATGGATAGAAAGGGGATTTCCATTTAAGTCAAATTTCTTATGGTCATTTGTGCCTTTTTCCCCTCTATTCATGCTAAGTCACTGTTAGATTTATAGTTGCGTGCTTGCATCTAAATTTTGCCCCTGAAATCTGGTGTCACAATTCACAGGCCGCACATGCAAACAGACCTGTTTTTACCACAAAATGCTGACTTGGCGCCGTTTGTCAGCCTAATGGAAAAAAATGTGCGAGATCAGTCGGACAACGGGACTGTGCTGCCACTTCAAGGCGCAGCCTCTCTCGAGTCTTTTTGTGTGAATCAAGTGGCTGGGTAAACACTGGCTGCTGGTTAAACAGGGCGCCTGCACGGAGAACAAGGTGACGAGGCTTTGGTTAAACAAACACACTAAGGCCATGTCTCCACTAATGCTAATACAAAGACATTTGCTGAAGGTGACTACGCTGCACTGAAAACACGCTGGATTTAGTAATATTACCCCCTACTTGTTTAGTTAAGTTGGATTGTATTTCTTTAATATATGTATGGACCAAAAGTCTTCACACTAGAGCCAGATGGATCTTTTGGGTGTAAAAAATTCAAATGCTGATATTTTGGCACTTTCCGCCAATGTGTTTCACACACTCTGCCAGATGTGCTGCCGACAGCGCTCAGAGTCGATCCTCTGCTGAACCAACCAGGTGCTGACAATGTTTCTAAATGACTGACTTTCCTTTCCTTCTGTACTGTATTGTTTTTATATATATTGCATTAATTGAGTTACATTGCAATACCAATATATCCATAGAATATAGAGGTGGAATAAGATGGAAATAGTGGCAAAGTAAGTTCAATTCAATTTAGTTTTATTTGTATAGTTCCAAATCTCAACAATAATTGCTTCAAGGAACTTGACATTGTATGGTTAAGATCCTGCAATACTAGAATGAAACCTATGAGCAAGCATTTGGTGACGGTGGGAAGGAAAAACTCCCTTTTAACAGGAATAAACCTCAAACAGAAAAAGGCTCAGGGAGGTGATATGCTAGAGGTCTTTAAGATATGATGGGGCTTGATTCAAGACCTTGTTTGTAAGGAGAAGGCTTTTGAATTAAATTCTGCAATTAACAGGGAGCCAATAAAGAGAAGCCAGTATGGCAGAAATGTGTTTCTCTTTCAGTCAGTTTGAGAGCTCAAAGCCTGCTGATTGGAGCATTTTTATTCCCCAATAACAAACAAAACACATAAATAAAGTGAAAGGAGCTTAGTGTTGTTTTAGCAGATCCCTAAACCTGTTTAGTGGCCAAATCGACTTGTTAAACTGGCAGCTTTACACTAAAAACCTTTTTAATCCCCAAAAGGGAAAAATGCTTCAGCTTCTGGCAACGACGGGATTACAGTTTCTGTGGCCACTAAATGTAATCACAAAGCAATGACAGGCCAAAGACACGGGAAAACACTTCTCTCTGCATCTTATACAAACATAAAAACCTCCTGAGTGGCTGCACGAGAGCCTAAACAGACACATTCAACAAGGAAGCACACAGTTTATTCAAGCCGAACACAAATCATACGATGCCCCGTAAAATCAAATTTCCTGAAGCCCAAATGTGTCTGGTTTAAGTATTTTGCAAGCAGGCTGAAGTCTATATGCCGAGCACTTTCGGCGTGTGCTACGGCTTCGCTCCAGAGGCATGAAAAAAAATGAGAGAGAGAGAAAAAGTAAGAAAAATAAAGATTTGAGCGAAGGATCTGCTGGGAATGATTTTGGAAATTGTGAGAAAAACGCATGTGATACGGTTCTATTAATAACTGCGGAGTGATAAGTTTATACAAATGCCACTGTGGAGCTGATGGTCCAGTGCTTTTTTTGCCGCGTAACCACTGCGTTCTGAAAAGATTACCCACAGAGCCTCAAAGACGCATCAAGAGTTGCGTTGACTACGGAAAAATCTGGCTAAAGATCCCTCTCATGATCTCGCCATGGCTGCAATGAATCATTTGAAAGAATGAAGTGTTTTTGCGTCAGCTGACAGCACAAGATGCCGCTCCATCTCAGCTCTAGTATGAGAAGCCGCGTACTGGCAAACAATCCTGCCAGAAAGCCTGCACGAGTCGTTATCTTTGTTTCCCTGAAGAGCGTAGGAACTGCTGTGGAGCCACCCTGCTCTCAGTTATTGTTGAGTAAACACAAGCAGCTCAGCCAAGAGCAGCATGTCAGTCAGCCAGGCAAAGAAAGGAGAAAAAGTTGAGGAGCCACTCAGAAACTGAAGAGAAGGAGAGGGGGCAAAAGAGACAGTGTGTGTTTGAGAAAGAGAGAGAGGACACAGCCAGGAAAGTGAGAAAGTACAGAAAAGAAAATTAAAAGCATTAGCATGTGATTGCCAGCCAGATAGGAACAGTGCCAATGAGTTTTGATGTCATGCTGATGGTTTTGAAAGGTAGCAGAGGGGTTGACTATTTTCTGATTCTCATCATGCGGGGAAAAAACATCTGTGTGTCCCCATGAAAACATGCAATGATAGGCAAGGCTTTTCTAAAGAATGCAGATCATCTGCGACCACGAACACTGTGTACTTGTTTAATGCTTTTGACCATTCCTCCAGTGTCACCTATCAAAGTGAACACTCCTCCTCAGGCTGGTTAACCCTAACACACAGAGAGAAAAAGATCACGGCAATCAACCTACACAGAGGCTTGTGTGCAGTCCTCCAAGCAGCTAAACAGACATTATGCTGTGCGTAAGTCAAGCGCTCAACAAGTAGGCCTAAACAGGAAAGGGAATTATCCAAGTTGTGTCCACCACGAAGAGGAAGAATGAAAAAAACAACAACAAATAAAGGTCGTAGAACCACCGAGGAGAAATCAGTGAAAAAGTCTGTGTATGTGGCATCTGTCTTCTCTGAGACACAAGTTAAATGTTAAAGGACCCACATCGACACAAATATGGACAACTGTGTCACCCATAATCAGTTGTTCCACATATTTTTGACACTGCCCCCAAGTGGAAGTATGCAGCTACCACAGATGTGGGTCTGAGGCCTTCGGTCCAGCTGCTGTGACCAGATGATGAGTTGATTTAGTGCAAAATGCTGCACATTGTGTGGTTAAAGCATCACAACTGATGACTTTCTGCATTTCTCTCTTTTAGATCTTTGTATTCTTTGGATTTTGAAGCTTTAGCCATAGAAAGGTTATCTCAGACTTAAGTGTTATGGACTAACATATTACTAATTGAATGCAGAAACAAAATAGCAGATTAAAAGAGAATGCCAAACCCTATACTTAAACAGCTGTGAAGAAACGACACACATATTTCTAGTTTTGCACACAAATATGACAGTGCCATCTCTCTTAATAATCCATAAAGTGAACATATCTTTCATGGAAAACAAATATTGATTTTTTTTTGGCAGTGACGCCCATTAAATTGGGGGTATTTCATCCCCTTGGTGGGAGCCTGGTGTTGTACAAAGATTTAATTGTGGCTGAACTGAGATCTGCCCGTCTGCTTCCAGTAGGAGTTTCTCAAGTCCTTAATGCTAGACAAACAGGGCTTAAAAAGATTTACTCTGGCACATACAGGAGAGTTTAAAAAGCCATGTTTCATCCGAACCCCTTATTAAATGAAATGTAGCATGATCTCCACATATTAAGCATGAGCTGTGAAGGACACTTGCAAAGCAGTAATTTGATAAAACTCGAACAAGGAGTGGGGCTTCAGTGACATTTAGAGCTCTTTAAAGCAGCACCCTTTCCCCACGGTCCACAACGCGAAACCGTGCCAAGTCCGTATGGAAAATTGATATGCAGTATGTGTGGCTTATTCCATTAGACTCATTAAAGTGTCACTTTGTCATCAGCACGGTCTCTCTCTTAAAGCCTACCTTACAACTGCAGCAAAGGACTCATTGTGTTGTGTGTATAAAATACAGCACAGAGCTTTTTTTTCTTTTCTTTTTTTAATGTGGCAGGAGTAATTTGTCTTCCAGGCAGCAGCCAAAAGACATCAACACAGAAAGTATCAAATGGAAGGTATAGAAAGCAAGTTCATTTGCGGTTGGACGTATACGGTACAGGTCAGTCGGCGGGAGCGGGAAAATATGGCCAATTAATGCTCTGCTCTGGAGAACGCCACCCTAATGCAGCTTATTTCCCCGCTCAGTCTAGACTCTCACTCTGCTAAAATCATTCAAGTGCCATCTACACACTGGCTCCTCAACTGCAGCACCAAAGCCTGAACCGATGTTGTTTCTCCTTTTTTCTTAATCCAGACCGCAGTTCCCTGAACCCTGTAGAGGTTTTTTCCTTTCTAACAGGCTGACCTCCTGTGCAGACAGTAAATTGCAGGAAAAAGGTTTTCACGCTTGGCTACAGTTTGTAGTGGCAGAAACTTTATCAAACGTCTCCAAAGAGGATCTGAGTGCAGCGCTTTTAGCCTCTGATTAAACGCTGCCTCTCCAAGGAAAACCTTGCCACTAAAACACCACCCCGCTCCACTGAGTCCGATTTGTGGAAATGGGAGCATTTTTCTTTCTCTCTTTTTTTTGGTTTCTGCCAGTATTGCGCAAATGCAGGAAATTTACACTTCTCGTCGTTCACAAAAAAAGGCTTTTGCCTCACTTGGCAGAGCAGATATACAAAAGAAAGGAAACTCAAATCTAGCTCTCCTTTTTAAAAAAATTACTTTGACAACCCAACTACTGACAGCATATTATCAGGGCATTCCAGCCAAGCAACATAAGGAAAGTTCTTCTGAATCTCCTATTATGTGAATACTGCAATTGTGGGTCTTATTAGGGGGAAAAAAACAACCAAAAAAGTTGCACTCAAAGAGTCATTTGATATCTTGAACCTTTTTATTATCATTTGGAAGCAAATTACCTGCTGGCTCTACATCATTTAAACAATTATCACACAATATTCTCCAAAACAGTTTGCCCCGTGGCAGCACTGAGGCACGCCGAGCCTCGGCAAACACATGTGCCTAATAACGAGTGGGAAGTAGGTAATTGCCAGTGCACGACATAGTTTACACACCGGCGCTTTAAATCAGTGACATAAAACAGAGTTTGAGCTTATGATTTACAGGCGTGTGCTGATTAAATTAACGTCTATGCTTTTTCTCCCAGTTTCGCACACTCAGAACTGAGTCAAGCTGTCTCAAAATATGTAGATGTGTGTGTGTGTGTGTGTGTGTGTGTGTGTGTGTGTGTGTGTGTGTGTGTGTTTAAAAAAAAAGACATACATCTCTTTCACACACACGCTTCCTGCCACATTCTTTTGCGTCTGCCAAAAGCTTTTAGAGATCCTCGGCAGTTGATGCCTGACTTAGTGTAATGTGCAATGTCAAGAGCGGAGGAGTGGAGTTTTAGACGCGGCCGGGTCATCGATCTTAAAGAGATGTACCACTCGAGACCGAGCCAAACATTTGCCAGAGCATCTGGATAAAACGCTGAATAATTTGAAATAGGCACTCTCAAAGTGAGAAACGTGCCATCACATGCACTGCGCAGCTTAAAAAATACAAAATAAAAATCAGCAGAAGGAGTGGCTGATATGTAAAATTTTTAACAAGTCCTCATAAAAGAAACGAAACCACAAATTCTGAGCTTTCTTTTTCACTTCATGTGGTCTGTTCCCCCAAATAAGAGTCTAAGAAAACACCAGGAGACATAAAACAGTCCAGATAGGCATGTCAGTGGCAGACGCACCAGGACAAGCTCCTACACACTCAGCCTGTAAGACCAATTGGATTTTCCAGGGGTGAAGTGCCTTTATTGTCAACAGTGTGTCCCACTGAAAACTGTACCGCGTCAGTTCCACCCGGCATGATTTATAGCCTTCCCAAGTGTTTTTAAACGGCTAAATGCAATTCTAAGCACATTTCCCATAGTCCCTGCCCTGCACTGGACCTTTTCATGCCCAGAGGTGAATGTCCCACATTCAGGAACATTTACACAGTTTACATGGATTTAAAACATTTTTTGTCCATTTGGTTTTAGGAATTTGTCATAAGATTATCACTGAGCCGACAGATGAACATGCAGTGCTTATCTCCATGTTTAAATAAAAAGGTGGGACTTTTTAGCATGGCTGCTTTTAGCTGAAATCTGATTTCCACGTGGTTCCACCTGGGTTCAAACTCAGGTGATTCAAACAAAAAAAGCCCTGCTGGCACAGCAAAAATAAATAAAAAAAATAAAATAAAATCATGTTTGGACAAAAAAATAAAAAGCCCTGTTAAACTTTAGGTGGCCTTTTTTTTTGTCCCCCACTCTGCACAAATGCATGGCAGTAACATTTGTGATTTACAAGTGAAGCAGTGCCTATAAGAATAAAATCTCACGATCTGTTGGTTTTAGCACCCTGAGGGCTGATAGTGATGCCTAAACTGCTTTTGGCAAGTAGAGGGAATGCACGGGGAAAATCATCAAATTTCCTACAATCAGCCAATGGTGTACATTAACTGACATTTTCTAATCCTGCAAATGAAGAAAGTATTTCCTTAGGTTTAAAATGTTTTCTGAAAGGGTGCACAGATTTTTAACCACTAATTGGCACACCCTTTTGCATGTCCACCATATAAAACAAAATCCTTCCCTGCGGCCGGGGAAACGCCTGACCTTTCCTGGAAATGCTCGCATTTAAACTACAGTGACAGACTTGTGACCTCCGACCTCTTCAATGGAAGCACACAGCCTGCCCAGCGCACCAGACGGCGGCAAATAAAGACAACAACGACCACACTTTAAAGATTCCTCTTTGTCCCGTTTGCTCCGTTGCAACCACAGTACAGCCCCTGATCACTTTGTCCGGAATTATTGTCTTAACATTTGATTACAGTGAAACCGCACTGTTGTTCCTCTCTGACTCTGCCGAAAAAGACAGCATTGTCCACAAACATATCCTGGAGCTGCTGTGATTAAGGGATAAAAAAAAAAGCTTGCAAATGAGTGTCATTAATGTGCAGCATACCAGTAAGTTTCATCATAAAGTGACATTCATTTAAATGGAGAGAGAAAATCAGAATGAAAGTCACTGGAAGCAGCAGCTGCCGATTATCTCTGGGAGAAAAGGATTCTGAAGCTTTTTTTGTTTATAGATGATATTAGTTGAAGAGGGTGCCATGGGAGTTTTCTTCATGGAAAACAGTATTAGTATTTCAAAATTAATTTTCAGAGTATTTTCCCTCTGGATCGTATGTGGGTGGGTGGGAAACACAGTCATTTCCACTTGTCTCTTTCCAGATATGAAGTACCTAAAGGATCAGGGGGTTTGGCTCCTCTCCACTTCATATTCAACCATTAAACTCCATTTGAGGAATAAGTTATAGCTAACTCATCCACTTAAGTAATGTGAATTAACATTCCTCTCTGCCTCAGAGCAAAAAAAAGAGAGGACTGAGGATACAGAGAGGAAAGAGAAAGAGAGAAAAAAGACAGGCCTTGGTGAAATGCTTGACGCCCAATACAGGAAATGCTGCACACCTTCACTGTAAATAACAGTTGAAAAGGCATTTATGGAGGACGGGGATAATCCAAGCAAACCCCGAAAAACTTTCCGGAGACAATTCATCACCACTGGTCTGGATGGGGAGGATTGTTTCATACACTATAAACACTTAAAAGCCAGGACAAAGGAGGAAAATGCCTTCCAGGAGCAGCTTCGTAAACAATTCAAACTCAATTCAAACTCAGTTCAATCACACTTATGGGAATCAGCCACAGGCCACTCGCATTTGCTATCAGGTCATCTTTAACTTTAAGATGCCAGCACTGCACAGGCACACATGGCTCTGTGCAGTGCAAACTGCAGTGAGAGAGTCCGGACACACAAATAAACTATAATAAAGAGTTATTTAAATGTCTGTGTTGAAGGATACACGTATACGTAAACCGAATCCTGTTTCCAAGAGGCCACAGGCTTCTGGAGCCCATGCATGCATCCCCATCTTACTGCCTTCATCAGCGATAACCCCTCCCGCCATCAACCAAACCTAACACTACATGCAGTGGTTGTTTGCCTTTTAAATAAGCCTTCACACATTCCTTATCTTTAACGCTCAGATTTTTGAGGGGCGTGGTTAGAGTGGGCACAATGGGCATCCAGCTGACTCGTTAAGAGCCCCCCTATTGTCCGCCACTGGAGTGGAGTATTTCCCCGTGCCGAGCCTTCAGAATGACAATGGGACGATAATCTAAAAAACCAAAGATCATTTGCATGAGAAGAGAGGCTGAACGATGGCCGGCAGTATGGGGTCACTTAACAGATGATTTCAGGAGCCACAGACAAAAAGTCGGCCTAAAATATACAAGCAAAATGTAAACATGGGGATGGATGGCTTGAACCGTCTTTACAGCACGTTAAAATAAAAGAAGCGCAACGCCGCAGCGGAGCGCGTTGGGAACATGTTGGAAGCCCTTGCAGGAGTTTTTCGTCAAGGCTGACAGATTAGAAAGTTGAATGTCAGCAGAGGAGAGTAGGAAAATGGATGATTTTAGAAGTGAAGGCTAAGGAAAAAAAAGTTTTGGGAGACTCACCAGACGCGCTCAGGTCCAGGACACTTTGGAGGAGCAGGGCGATCCAGAGCGCGCATGGTGGACATCTCCAGAGTCGCTGGTTCGCCGCTGCCCGGTTTAGATACATTCCTTCGGTTGTGTGTTAAACCTTTCCACGCTTTTCACATCCACCACACACAATAATCAATTTCGAGTCCGTCCCCCTACAAAAAAAAAGTAATATAACCCCAACAATAATAATAATAACCACTCTAAGCTCGGCGTTTTGATCAGTTCTAGGTCGTTTCAGCAGTTTTTTCAAAGCCCACCAAAACTCTCCCTAGGATGAAAACAAATTGGTGCTTCTTGAAGAAAGCTGTCTCCGTCTGTCCTGGCTTCTGTGCCTTTCCTCTTCGCTCGAGCCCAGCTCCGCTTTGCCTCCTCTCAGTCTGTCTCTCTCTCCCTCTCCGACTGAGCGCAATCCTTCCAGCAAACTTCATCGGGAGAAGTTGTGCCCACAGAAGCCACATGGCTCTGATTAGCCAAGTGTCGCCATCGTGCGTGCACTACAGGAACTGTCCGGAGGGCGGTCAGAGTCTACCTCGTGTGTTTGTTTTTTATCTGTGAGTGAAATATCTGAGGAGTATTCAGTTTTTAGATGGAGACCCCGCATTTGTGCTTCCTGCTTTACTTCAATCACTAAAACGCTTAATAGAAGAGATCAGTGATTCAAATCTCTGCCGTAAAATTCACGACAACTGAATTTATATCTACAGCTGTTTATATCGAACTATAAAGTGCATCCTATAAACTTAAAAAACGAACGTATTTGTTGTTCTTTTTTTAAAATTTGCATATTGGTTGCATAGTTTTATATATTGACCCATTTTATATTTGTTATGTACAATTTGGGGCTTTTCCAGATAAATAAAGTATAGCAATTAATAAACAAAAATCAACAATTAAAAGAAGACAGCATTCCCTCTAAGCCACGTGTAAACAGATTCCCTGGATCCAGAAGTCATATTTTCTTGAGAACATCAAATCAAAGTCTACCAGTTGCTTTTTCCTTTTTAATCTGACATGTGATTGTAAAGATACTGCGAGATCTGTGCATCTTTGTACCCAATTTCACCATGGTGAAGAGTCCTTTCAAAAGTTCCTGGATCCAGATCCAGATCGGCTGCACCTTTGGTAAAAAATGTTCATGCAAATCCCTTTTTTTTTTAGTGCAACCAAACCAAACCAATCCCATAACTTCCTTGGTGGAGGTAATTAAATAACCAAAGAAAGCTTCTCAGTTCCCTGCAGGCTGAGAGGCACTAAACAGCCTTTTTGTTCGAGCTGTCACTGGTACACATGATTTATAAGGTCCAGTGGTTACAAGAAGGAAAATATTCTCTAATGAAAAAAATACACGCTAAATACACTTATAAGAAATTCAAGGAGTGTGAACTGAAGTTACCCTTATGATTGTGCTTTATTGCACTAATGATGTTTAAGGGAACGTTTAGGTTTTCCAACAAAGTGTAGAACCTTCACACTTTTTGAAGTCTTTTTTTTTTAAACGAACACCACTTCCTGTTTCCTGTGAGCTAACTCTTTAGAAGATCAAATTAAAGTGATTTAAGAAACTGCAAATGGAGCTTAACTGATCTCTCTGTATTAACTGATAATGATCCATCTGGTGCTGTTCAGTATAGTTTTTCTTTAATATTTTTAATTAGATGAATAATGTAACATACTAAAAAACAACATATGCAAATGTTTAACTCATTTTACATGCATTAAGTGTATAAAACAGATGAAAGCTGGAAAGTTACAAAAAGAAAGAAAAGACAATGTTCTCTTGTGCCTGGCTGGACACACACACACACACACACACACACACACACACACACACACACACACACACACACACACACACACACACATCTCAGTATAACTATTCAGACGTTTACAATACGACTGACCAAATTCACTTCTCCTCTGTAAATCCACATTCTGTTTAATTTCACTCTGCTGACTTCTGGATTCTGACACATGCATTGTCTCTGCAGGTGTGTGTGTGTGTGTGTGTGTGTGTGTGTGTGTGTGTGTGTGTGTGTGTGTGTGTGTGTGTGTGTGTGTGCACGGAGGATTTTGAAAGCCATTTTGGGGAGCAGGAAAAAGAATGGTAGCAATTTAGTATCTCTGGTTCTCCAGTGCAGCGACCCACCTCTGCTCATTAGAGGGAAACATCATCCTCTCTGAGGTATGTTTTGATTTAGCTGTAACAGAATAAAGGAACAGTGTGCATAAATAATGCTCAACACTGAATTATTTGCCAGACTCAAGAGACGAACATGAAGTGGGTTGCTCGCAAGCAGCAGTACTTTACCCTGCACTTTGTCAGCCCCAAGAGTCCAGAACATGTCATGCCTGTCTCATGATCCTCTTTCCCTTTCTTAAACCCATATAGACTCAAAGTCATCCCAGAGTACAGGGATAACACTCTTCTAACCCACCGTAAACCCTGGTGCATTCAGTGGTCTGTACAGTGGCCCTAAGAGGTCAGTGCACTGCAACATAGAAAACACACAAATAAACAGAAACAGACACAAGAAAATTAACTAAAGTCCTTAAAGCTGACTTGGTCTGCGTTTATTATTATTTAATCTGTTATAGTAATAAATGGATCACATTAAACATGAACAAAGTTTCAATAATAATCTCATCATATGTGCAAAGCAACCCAAATGAGCCAAAAGCTCTCAGGGGTTCAGACTTCCCTAAATGCTCATCTTCAGGTAGATATCCCTAATGTGGCCATCTCAGGCTCACAGCACTGGTTGTGGGAACAGAAGCCCCACCCACATGCTTTTCAAACCTTCTGTCTACAAGAGGCAGTCAGTCAAATTTAAAGATAGGTGAAATGGAGCTAAAAAGGTCTGTTTCAGTCCGTGGGCGAACTGAGTGTCTGCACAGAGGCCCAGTGTGACAAATAAGGATTGTTTGGAATTGTTAAGCACACAAAGATACTCCAGCAGAACCTGACAATTAAAAACATGGAGCTGGCAGTTAGTATGACAAGTGCCCTTTAGACACATTATTCTCCACTGTGTGACTCTGTTCACTCTGTAGCCAAAACTTTAATTGCTGATCCTTACAAGTCCCTGGGGATTTAATTTGACTGACTTATACTGAACACCTTTAAATAAACAAGACTCTTGTCTCGAATTGAAAGATTGCTGTCTTTTTCCAACTACAAAACCAGTCTTCTTGTTTAACCTGAGATATCCGCTGACATTGGAAAAACTGTTTTCAGTTACCTTAAACTTGAAATGGTATGAATTGTAAGCTGTCCTAAAATGAATTACACCCCTTGGTGTTCTCAAAGCGTCATTGTTGCACGCTTTATGATTCCTGCAACTGTTTTTATCCATTTCTTGTATTGTTTATTTATGTTATTTCCATCTGCTAGCTGCATTCTTGTAATTGTTATTGTTCTCAAGTCTCTCTTGAAATGACAGATTAAATGAAGTTTCAGTTAAAACCATCAAATACTCACAAACAAGCAAATCCAGAAACTTCAAGCTCTCTCAAGACTGTTCTGTGTTAAATTTCTTTAATGCCGTGGATTGTATATCAGCACACTTTTGCAGTCTCCTTGGTCTGCAACTACTGGAGTAGCTGAGGAAATTAGGAATACATTGATTACGATGGTTGAGAGATATAAAGCAGCCGACTGAAACAGCTGCCTGATCCTCTGATCGAAACCAGGGCTGCGGTCAGTTCATGTAAATAAATATGGCAATTCATGACAAATGAGTGTTCAGCTGCACTTTAACTCGTTACATGTAAGAAGTCTTTCATACCCGAGTTTAAAGCTGGCAAGAGGGAATTTTCTTTTGAAGATATACTTCTGCTTAAGTAAATTTATGGTGGAGGAGTGGTGAATTTCGGACACTGAAATACAGTGGGGCAAAAAAGTATTTAGTCAGCCACCGATTGTGCAAGTTCCCCCACTTAAAATGATGACAGAGGTCAGTAATTTGCACCAGAGCTACACTTCAACTGTGAGAGACAGAATGTGAAAAAAAAATCCATGAATTCACATGGTAGGATTTGTAAAGAATTCATTCGTAAATCAGGGTGGCAAATAAGTATTTGGTCACCTCAAACAAGGAAAATCTCTGGCTCTCACAGACCTGTAACATCTCCTGTAAGAAGCTTTTCTGTCCCCCACTCGTTTCCTGTATGAATGGCACCTGTTTGAACTCATCATCTGTATAAAAGACACCTGTCCACAGCCTCAAACAGTCAGACTCCAAACTCCGCCATGGCCAAGACCAAAGAGCTTTCGAAGGACACCAGGAAAAGTATTGTAGACCTGCACCAGACTGGGAAGAGTGAATCTACAATAGGCAAGCAGCTTGGTGTGAAAAAATCAACTGTGGGAGCAATCATCAGAAAATGGAAGACATACAAGACCACTGATAATCTCCCTCGATCTGGGGCTCCACGCAAGATCTCATCCCGTGGGGTCAAAATGATCATGAGAACGGTGAGCAAAGATCCCAGAACCACACGGGGGGACCTGGTGAATGACCTGCAGAGAGCTGGGACCAAAGTAACAAAGGTCACCATCAGTAACACACTACAACGGCAGGGAATCACATCCCGCAGTGCCAGACGTGTTCCGCTGCTGAAGCCAGTGCATGTCCAGGCCCGTCTGAAGTTTGCCAGAGAGCACATGGATGATACAGCAGAGGATTGGGAGAATGTCATGTGGTCAGATGAAACCAAAGTAGAACTTTTTGGTATAAACTCAACTCGTCGTGTTTGGAGGAAGAAGAATACTGAGTTGCATCCCAAGAACACCATACCTACTGTGAAGCATGGGGGTGGAAACATCATGCTATGGGGCTGTTTTTCTGCCAAGGGGACAGGACGACTGATCCGTGTTAAGGACAGAATGAATGGGGCCATGTATCGTGAGATTTTGAGCCAAAACCTCCTTCCATCAGTGAGAACTTTGAAGATGAAACGAGGCTGGGTCTTCCAACATGACAATGATCCAAAACACACCGCTCGGGCAACAAAGGAGTGGCTCCGTAAGAAGCATTTGAAAGTCCTGGAGTGGCCTAGCCAGTCTCCAGACCTCAACCCCATAGAAAATCTGTGGCGGGAGTTGAAAGTCCGTGTTGCTCGGCGACAGCCCCAAAACATCACTGCTCTCGAGAAGATCTGCATGAGGAATGGGCCAAAATACCAGCTACTGTGTGTGCAAACCTGGTAAAGACCTATAGTAAACGTTTGACCTCTGTTATTGCCAACAAAGGTTATGTTACAAAGTATTGAGTTGTATTTTTGTTATTGACCAAATACTTATTTTCCACCCTGATTTACGAATAAATTCTTTACAAATCCTACCATGTGGATTCATGGATATTTTTTTTTCACATTCTGTCTCTCACAGTTGAAGTGTACCTCTGGTGCAAATTACTGACCTCTGTCATCATTTTAGGTGGGGGAACTTGCACAATCGGTGGCTGACTAAATACTTTTTTGCCCCACTGTATGTCAGGTCGCCACTTTGAGAACTTCTGGTGGAGTGTCTTGAGGACCCAAGACCTTTATTGCATCTGCATGATTTCACATAAGCAAAAAAGGTCTTTTGTTCTCCAGCGGTATCACACGGACAGCAAATTCAAACTAAATAACCCTAAATAACTGTCAAACCAGAAGAAATTGGGCATGACTGATTGCAGTCTGCAGAAAAGTGTGAGGTGACGTGCACCATCTGTAAACCCCGTTTCCCCCTCTGCGAAGCACCTTTCGAGATTTTCAGTTTAAGCAGCCGGATGAGTGTTTAGGTTTTCTCCACAGTAGGGAGACTCAGCAGGGTGGAGGAGGCTTTGGAGGGGGGGAGACCTCGCTATTGCACTGACCAAGTAGTGAGTTTACATCTGATATTGGCCTGTTTTTCTTTTTGCCTGATGTCTGTCGACTTCATTTTGACCAAAGCAGGACAAGATTATTAAAATTGCAACCATGCATGCTGAAATCCTCGAACTTTCATGTCGGAGTGGAGCGGGGTTCTAAAGGGCTCTTTGAAGAGCAGATCCCTTGGGCTTTCTGCTGTGGCCACAGCAGTCGGACAGGGAGGCTCTTTGTTAAAAACCAGGCGATGATGTCTCAGTCAATAAAAGAGCATGAAAGTTGATGATGGCGATAATGATAGGCCTTAAAAATGGCCTTCCTACATCTTCTCACTATGTTCTCTCTTTCTTTATATCCTAATAACACTAACAGCATGCACTTTTACTTGACGTTCCTTGCAATAACGCTGAAAATGTGTTAGCACTTTGCACATTCTTTGAGCGGCGGATAACTGAGGACGGTTTTCACCACAGTTTAGACATCTTTAAACAGCTGACAGACTGTCTGGCCTCACTGCGTCGTCTGTGTTCACCCCCACCAACCCCCCAAAACAAAATGTAACTTCTTAAGGAACACACTACAATCTGTGCTGATACAACAGCATGCATCATGCAGAACTACAGGGGCCTCTTTCCCTCTGTCAGTTCTTCACTGTGAGCAGGCAGCACTTTTGTGATATACAATTAGGAACTGAAAAGATATCAAATTTCCTACAAGAGAAACTCCAGGAAATAGGTCAGTGTATGCAACGGTGCCAAGGCAACGCTTTATTGTCCTTTTCCTGTCTCTACAAGGTCCTAAATCATGTGAAGTTCCAGTGAGCAGGAGAGTAAAGGGCTGCAGTTGATTGTTGTGTACATCTTCTTTGTTTTGTTTGTATTTGTGTATGGAGTGGGAATAAATGGAGCGATGCGAGAATGACTTTTTTTTTGTCTCGTCTGCAACGGTAAATTTTAGCTTGTTGATTTGTGGTAAGACCTCAGCACCCACGTTTCTTTCATCTTAAATTCTGACACGTTTCCCCATAGCCCCTTCATCAAACACACACTCCACAGGACAATGGGCCGCATAAGTGTGGTGTCTCCTGGAGTATTTGTTGACTTATTACCTGCAGAGCCAGAGGAAGAGTTGGAAGGGATTCTAACTGGACCACATCCAGGCTCCGTGCAATGTTTGGTAAAACTGTGTGGTCAGAACTCATCTTGTCCCAGTTTTTATAGCCTCACACATCATCCTGTACACTTCAGCTCCACACCCGGAAAGTTGAGAGTGTAAAGATGGCGATGACTCATGCGGTGCCTCTACATCCATCAATGCCATTTTTTAGGGTGTCTAAGACATTTTTAAAATCACACACTGAGCTCAAACGTGTTCACATCTAGAAAATGAACTAGAACATCAAATAAAAACACTATGTTTTTCCAGTCTTTAGATTAAAAATATATACAATATAGTGTCATTTACATTATATAAGTAGAGCAAAGACTTTTCATTGGGACTGTGGAACCAATGGAACAGCATGAGCAAAAGACAGATCAAAGCGCCCATCCTAACCTCTGCTCATTGCTTAAAGGGCCTATAACGGGCAGATGTGGTTCAAAACTGGGTCATCTGTTTCCGTGGTCTTGGATCCTGAGACCACAGAATACCTTCAAAGGTCTCTTGAACCACGCCTATTCTGAGCTGGGGGGGTTTTGTGCTGATTTTTTGTTTTTGTTTTTTGGCTTATTGCTGTACAGTGAGTAATTAAAAAGAAGGCCAGCACATGAGAGATGCTTCACAGCAGCCATGGAAGGTGTTTTTATGAGAAGTAACATTCATCTGCTCTTTGTACCAAATGAAAACAAAAGCAAGATGCACAATGCAGGTACAGAGAGCGCACACAAATCCACCTTAAAATGCATATAAACAGAGCACACAGAATGCAAATGCAGTTCATATGCAGTAACTTGTACACAGACACAGACATGGAAGGATTGGTGTTGAAAACTTCTTGAAATTTTACATTTCTTCAGTTGTTGTATTCAGTGTAATGGGTATTACATTTTTAGATAAAGCATCAGCAGACTTAAAATATAATAATGACAATCAGCTTTATTGACCAAGTATGTCTACACATACACAAGGAACTGAGCTGGATGGATGGACGGATAAGATAAGATAAAACAAAACAGTATATACAGTACACTTTGATGGTGGATATTTTAGGTACAGACACTGTGTGAGTGTCATTAGTGTCCATCAGAGTGACTACCTGTGGAAAAACACTGTACATATATCTGCTTGCTGTGCTGTACAGTGCTCCAGAGGGGAGGACTTGGAATGGGGTGTGATGGGTCTTGCACTGATGTTGCCTGCTTGTTTCCGTATTCTGGATTTATACAAATCCTGAATTGAGGGGAAGTCGGTCGGCACCAGTGATTTTTTTCTCCTGACCTCACTGTTCATGGTCGTCTGTTCTTGTCCTGTTTGGTGGCTGATCTGAACCATACAGTGATGGATGAGCAGAGAACAGGCTGGATTGTTGAAGATCTCCTGAGGCAGGTTGAACGTCCTCTGCTGGGCCTTTTTGACGATTGTGTCTATATTGGGTGACCACTTCTGGATGAAGGTTCCTCCTGAAATCCATTGTCATCTCTACAGTGTTGAGCGTATTGAGCTCTAGGTTGTTCCGATTGCACCACAGGACCAGCTGTTCAACCCCATGTTTGTATGCAGACTCATCGCCATCCTTGATGAGTTTGATAACCGTCATGTCATCTGCTTCCTGTCTGTCAGTAAGTTTGTGATCCACAGACAGATGGAGGCTAGGAGTGGAAGACTTGAGGGATGATGGTGTTAAGAGCTGAAGTGAAGTCTATAAACAGAATTCTAGCATTTGTGCCAGGGCAGTCATGGTGTTGCAGGATGTAGTGCAACACTATGTTGACATCATCCACCGAACCGTTGGACCGGCAGGTAAATTGCAGGGGGTCCAGCAGGGGACATGTGATGTCCTACATCTAGGTCACAACCAATCTCTCAAAAGATTTCATGACTAGAGACATCCGGGCAACAGGCCTGTGGTCTTTTAACCCAGTGATAGAGGGTTTGAGCTGTAGCTGTAGCTACAGGTGGTAGAGCAGCTACTAACCGGAAGGTTGGTGGTTTGATCCCACTCTGCATGCCAAAGATCCTTGGGCAAGATACTAACCCCATGTTGATCTCCGATGCATCCATCAGAGTGTGAATGCGTATGAATGTTAGATAGGCACTAACAGTTTAGAAAAAAAAGTGCTTGTGTGAATGGGTGTGATAGGGTGAATGAATTAGTTGTATAAAGCGCTTTGAGTGCTCAGATAGCGTAGAAAAGCGCCGTATAAGAACCAGTCCATTTCTTGGGGACTGGGACTGGATGTTTTTCCCTGATTTTTAAAGACATTACTTTCAGATACTATTTATCTACTGTAATGTCTGTGTTAACTTTGGCATTTTTTGAACACTCAACAAAAAAATAGGAAGAAATGTGTTTTTTGTTACAGGGTGGTAACAAAAAAAGAGACAATTTAAAACAAAAGGCAGATTTCACAATCAGATCTCCAACAAATGCTTCATCTTTAGGAGGAGAGAGCCCACGTAGGCACAAGGAGAAGATGCAAACTCCTCACAGAACGGTCCCAGTCACCCTGAGGATTCAAACCCATGATCTTCTTGTTGTGAGGTGATAGTGCTAACCGAAGCATCACCATGCCATGTATGCATCACACAGAGTGCAGCAGAAGAGCTGCTCATTTTTGCACATAACAGTCAAAACTACCTCAGAATCTGATTACATTCAGCATACTAACCTTCAGCATTCTCAAACTACCTAGAAAATGAAGGTCAATCCTTGAATTGTGATACAGATGACTGAGTAAAAGGATCTCATGTATTTAAGTGTTACTGAAACTATTTCTTACTTTACTTCAAATACTTTATATTAACATGACTAGAGAGCAAAAAGCCTTTGAGAATAGTGTCTTTGTCTGCCACATCGCCCTCTTCTTGTATGAAAGCAATGAACAGGCTGCTCTTAAAAAAAAAACCCACACGGCACCATGCCAGCTCCAGAGAAAGCCATTTGGATATCTAATAGCTTTGGACCAGGTCAGCTTAATGTAAGCCTTATTGCGATTACCTGATGTAATGACAGCCAATCCAAATAGAGCCTGTAAGCCATTATGAGCCAAACAAGGGGAACACATTATGCTTTGCGCTATGTCAGCCTGACAGGGTCTGAACAATGCAGCATGAAAACGTTTCCACCCAGTTACTGCGACTCCTAAGGGGATGGAGAGGAACTGTTTAGGGCAGTTATACGTCCCAAACGTACCTTTGAAGACTAGCAATCAGCCTTAAAACCCCCCTATCTGCAATCTTAACGTAAACAAGAGATGAAAGATTTGAAACATTTACTCAGAAATGGCTCTTAATAGAAAACAGCGCCACGTGAAATGTTTTAAAGCCTTAAAAAAATGAAATAACATTTAAAAAAAAGAAAGAAAAAAAAAATCACAGGAAATGTGTATTAACAGTCAATTGTAACATAATGTCATCAAACAAGAAACTCTTTAGACAGCCGCAAGAAAATACAACTTGACTGGACAGTTAAGTCCAGCTCAGGAACTTTAATTACTTGCTATAGGCTTTGGAGGCTTTTGTGCAAACAGGTAGAGCTGTTTGTGTTTAGAGTGAAGAGGAATGCCACCAACTTCAAATGTGTATCATGTAAAGAGAACAAAGTTCCCACTAATACAGCACCTAACTTCTCCTGATCTACACCCCCCCTAAAAATAAAAAATTCCATTTGCCGTTACATAGTTTTGGATCCTTTAACTTCCTGCCACTATAACTAATTGGTAGGATTACAGAGACCATTGCTAAAACAAGAAGACTTGCGAGGGAGGGAGAGAACGCATCAGTTTATACTTCGCTTTCCTCAGGAATGTCTTTAGAGAGGCATCGTCGTCTTGGAAGCACTTCAGGCTCGTCCTACAGTTTGGCTCGCGCTCTGCTGGAAAAGATCTCGGCGTTTACATAGAATAACTTTCAAACTGAACAAAAAGCAATCACTAAACAACCCTACACACACGCACATACACTTTCACATTTGCCTTTTGAATGCTTTGTTTTCTTAATCTGTTTCTGTGCAGTTACCACTTCTCTAAATACCTGCTGTTTTCAAGAAGAAAAGGTACAGTGCCGCTCCATATTTGTGAGAATATGACAGACGAATGAATGACAAGAATTTATTAGACAAACATTTAAAAAAAAAAAAAAAAAAAAAACAGAACAAAGAAACAGGACTACGGCCCTTTTATGTAAGGTTCTTTTATTCACTGGTGGACGTGTTGGTTTAACAGTAACTGTGGTTTGGTGTATCCCATTAGGCTAATGTGGTGGTTTTGGAGATCAGGAGGAGGAGAAGGCACCAGGTCAGTATGGGGGTGGGGAGTGGAGGGAAAGGGGTGAGGTTTCCCCTAACTGCTCAACTATGGTCAGTGTGGCACTTTTTCAGTTTTATGATATATAGTTTAGGAACAGAGCAGGACAACAACATTATTATTCCTGACATTACATTAAGCACATTTTTTCTTGAAATGAACACAGAGCATGTTACTGAAGCAAACTTGTTTCTAAAGTCCAATCTTTTCTTCATAACATCGGAACATGATCTAATGCATTTATGTCATTTTAAGCTTACAGGACAAGATCAGAACCCTCAGGCAGATGTTCACCAACATTTCAAAGAAAACACCATTAAAGCTCACTGGGTACTAGCACTAGAGACAGGAAATGGATGACTTTATGCAAAAATTAAGAGCTGCTCATGTATTCACCCTGCATGTTATTGTCCAGCTCTATTTCTTTAAAAAGAGCTAGGAACTGAAGCCAAGACAGCATTCAAGGGCAGCGTCACCCCAGACAGAGTGTCAGTATCCTGTTGCTGAGCATGAGCGGAGGCAGTGTGGCAACGGAATCATGTGATCACAGTCGGGCCGGTGCGTCCAGTCCTCTCGTGGAGCTGGGAGAGCTTGAGGGCGATGTCTACCAGAGGAGCCAGGATCGCCTAGACGAGATACATAAAGAACAGCGAACGTCGGACTTCCTGTTCAGGTCATTCAGTTTATAGAAGTCCTTCAGTACAAAGCAGCTTCTTCTGGTTCTGTATTGCTAAGCTGCCGTTAATGCCGCCAGTATCAGAGCTATGAGCAGAAACCTCAACTAGCAAGGCCCAACTGAAGAGCTGCCAAAATAAAACTACTTTGGTCCAAAATATGCTAAGCCCCTTTTTAAGAAGCTCAGTTTTAAGTGGACAAATTACTTTAATTTTACATTTAAATATTGTTTTTAATACCTCAGACATCTTCAAATTCTGAGTTTCCCCCCTGAGATATCCTGATAGACATTTACTTTTATTCAGCAACTGGGAACCACGGTCTTGTGATCAGGTGACTGACTTGGCTATTGAAGAATATCACGTTTCTTTGCTTTGAGAAACGTGTGTTGCTTTTGCAGTACGCTTTGGGCGGTTATCCATTTGCACTGCAAAGCTCTGTCTGTTTGCAGCTTTTAAATGAATCTGAGCAGAGACTACAGTCATCCTGCTACTTCTATCAGCAGTCACATCATCAATAAGCACTAGTAATCCAGTTCCAATGGCAGCCACAACATCGGAATTATGAGTCGTCTCTCCTTACTTTTCTCTTCCCACCATTGAAAAAGTTAATCTTGATTTCATCTCTCCACTTTTTTACCCCCAAACTGTGCAGACTTTCTGACCTTCATGGTCCTCAATCCAAATCCAATTTAAAAACAACAACCACCACCAGTGGTTTGCAGCTACTTGTAAACCTGCATTTCCATTCATTAAGGTGTCTCTCAATTATTATTATTACCAACTTTTTAACAGGCCTCACCTGGCCATCAAACTGCTTGTCAATATAGTTATTTGTGAGTTGGAAATCTGCACTTCTATCACAGAGTGATGACTGATTGATGTCAAATCCACTTCGGTGGTCTACAGAGGCAAAACTACAAAAAGTGTGGCCTTGCCCAACAACCTATGGGCTCAACTCTATATTCTTACATCTACTATTTTTTAAGAACGATTAAATTAGAAGAATCTAAAACATGACCAACATCGAACACTATTAACTGTGACAAAACACGACGCAGCGGATTCATAAAATAAGCGCTTTTTGTATCAGTTTTGTGTGAGGTACTTTTTCTTCTCTAAATCCACACAGAAAGGAGATCACCCCCATGGGTGTGTAAATCAAACCCACCCAAAGTCAGCCAACTGAACCATTAACCTGCTGGCTATTTATCTGTCAAGCTCTGATTCTGAAGCAGTATGTTTCTGCTTATCTGTTCATTCATAGTGTCCAAGCGCTGAAAAGGATAAAGAGCTGGAGCAGAACTTTTTTCTTTCTTGTACTACATCACCTCCCTGTCTGCACCATTCAAAATTATTTTATGAAGTGTGTCTAGTTGGAACTTGCACTCTTCATTTTTTCTTACCAGTCCAGATAAGGTGCCATAAGTCAAAACTTGGCCAAACATCTCCATCATCTCATCTCCCATGTTGAATAAAATCTCTCAGCCTGTTTTTTTTGTTGAGGGCTCCACCCAGTGCTAGCTGGCCATCGTACACGTTACTGATCATTCCAGGCAACCCAAAAGGTTGAGAAGCCCATGTGAATATTAAACTGCTGTGATGTAGATGGATAAAGGGCTGACAACCTTTATAAATATCTTTTTTCCCCCCCCTCCCTCCTAAACAATTATTCACACGCACGCAAATAAAAAAGATTCGTGAAAAAAGAAAAAAAACTTTGTAACTGTTTATTTTCCTATCTGATGACTTCATTGTCTAATCTTTGTCCTCCCTGGATCCAACCAGCTGGGATTACTCCTCTCTGTCCTCACCTGTGGATCCTGGTAAATTTTCTGCGCGTCCTTCTCGTAGCTGTCTATGTAGAGTCTGATGGTTGCTCCAGCACTGCCTGTACCGCTGAGACGGAAAATGACCCTCGAACCGTCGGAGAAGATGATTCGGAGGCCCTGGGAGTGCGAAAGAGAAACAAAGATGTAAGAGATGGTGACAAATTCAAATATCGACTGAGCAGTAACATGTGGTTATATAATGTACGAGGTGGGAGTTATTCCATGTGTGTATGCACAGGGGTATGACCTCATCAGGTATTTTGCCAGCTTTTGAAACGCATCATTAGCAGGTCTGATTTTAATATGGAATCTGTTTTAAATTGGATATAGACTCTTAGTAGCATCTGAAGTGGAAAAAAAAACCCCAACAACTCTAAAACATGAGGCAAGCGGAGCACTGTTGCAGGATATTGTGTAAATTGTGGACTGCAAATATTAATGGGGTCTGTTTTGCAGGCTGCTCACCTGGTTTTTGGAAACACTCCCATCGACAGGGTCTGTATAGGCAAAATTGTCAGCGATGGCCACCTCGTAGGTCTTATCACCCGATGAGAACTTCTTTCCTTTAAAGGACGGATCGAACATTGCCGCCTCCAGATCCTTCATCATCTTATTGGCAGCATCTGAGTCAACTTCCTCATAGTCGTACCTGGAAGTGAAGTTAGACCAAGATTTTAAAAATATACATAGGAACTCATTTTCAACTACTTTCGATAATGACACATTTTTAATCTGAAGAGACAAAAGTAAAGAAAGTTTAATTATAACTGTTGCACTCCACTTGTGCTGCATTTCTCCAATTTGCCACTGAAAGGCGCCATTCCTGCATAGTCTCAAGTAGAGTTTTTTAAAAATGTTTTGACAGTGGTGTTTAAAAATTCTTAACACTGTCAATGGTGTTTAAAAACCCTCATCTTTTAGGATTCAAACTCTCATTTCATAAATCGTAATGCAGGCATCTCCTCTGACCTGGTGAAAAAGTTCCTGCCAAACTTCTGCCAGTGATCTTTCATTATCTCCTCCACGCTCTGTTTCCTGGTGGCTAAGATTGACAGCCACGCAAGCACCGCCCACAAGCCGTCCTTCTCACGGATATGATCCGAGCCTGTTTATTAGCATAGAGAGATGTGATTGGGTGAGGGGCAATTCTTACTGGTGTCAAAGCTAGGAAAAAGAAAAATGTGATGACCGAGTCTCACCAGTGCCAAAGCTCTCCTCTCCACACAGTGAGAGTTTACCAGCATCCATCAAATTCCCAAAGAACTTCCAGCCAGTTGGAGTCTCATACAGGTCCATCTGCAGCGTTTTAGCCACACTGAAACACACAGATTACATCATATAAGGAAAAAAAAGATTCTTGATTTGCACTTTTTCCAATTTACCCAAAAATATAAAAACTGTTTTGGTTTTTACTTGTCCAAGGCTCCACTGGTAGGCATGCTACGGGCCAGTCCTTTGACGCCGGTCTTCTGGAAGTACGGGATGCTTTTGATGTTGGCAGCAATGACAGCCACAGAGTCCGAGGGGTTCACAAAGAAGCCATGTTTACCCAGCACCATGTTGCGATCCTGAAGAGGGGACAAAAAGATGGCAATCCTGAGCTGTGATATTACTTTATTCATTTACACTGTAAACACTGCAATAGTTATATCCTTTTTGCACACACCCTTTTCTTTACCTTTTTCTAATGTAGCTGTCAATTTTCTTGATTTTTTTTATAATCACACTCTGGATATTTATTATTTGGTGATTTGTATATATTGTGCTATTCCTTATATCTTAACATATTGTACTGTTAAATAGTCTAGTCTGTTTTTGTTAATGTTACTGTACTGGAGCAACTGTAACCCACATAATTTCCCTAGGGATTAATAAAGTATGCTGATTCCGATTTGGTAATCGGCAGCAGATGGTTTAGTGTCAGTACTTCCTGAAAAAAAGCTTTTAAAACCCTTCAAATCCCAAAGTATATAATTTTTGTAAAACATTTCTTAGATTATATTGATAATTTTGAAGACAAGTTTACCAAATAGTTCTCGTGATTTCTTTGTTAAGCATTTGGTCTGTTCCTTTCATGAAACATGAAGCTGTCAGGAGGAAGGGTGAGGAAAATGGCTAACTAAAAACATTCCACATTAAGTGCTGTTCCAAAATTCAATCTCACTCTGGGAAGTAGGCCTAAAATTGTGATTGACTCATGTAATAAAGAAAATATAAACTTTGAATGAAAACTTATTAGATTAAATACATTCTGAGTGATTTAATATCACAGATTGATATCCAGGTCCAGACTTCATAACTCTGCCGCCCAGCTCTTGCCAATACAGCTGTTAAATGATCCTTTATTAGGGGAATGCTGAAGAACTTACACCATCACCATCAAATGCAGCTCCAAAGTCATATTCTCCACCTTTCATGGTTTTGACCAGGTCAGCAGCATAGGTCAAGTTGGGGTCAGGGTGGTGACCACCAAAGTCTTCCTGGGGCACACAATTGACTGCAGAGTTTGCTGGAGACCCCAGCTCTTCGCACACTATCTTCTTCACATAAGGACCAACCACTAGAGGGAGTAAGAGCGCCATTAATAAAGGATCACACATCACATGCTGCCATGGTCACTAACGGAACAAACTTTCCTTTACACTGTGATGCACAAAGATTATTTCCGTTTGTGTTGCCTGTTGGTAATTTATTCAATTTAGGAACTAGCATCCACTGTTTGAATGACCGATTTAATACATGCTCATCCCTACCTCCATGCATGGCATCCAGTCTGACATTAATGTGATTGGCTCCTGAAAGAAGCTCCTTCAATGCAGCAAAGTCAAAGATCCCCCTTAGCATCTCTGCATAGTCATCAACTGAGTCCACAATCTCCACTGAGATAAATCAAGAGGGAAAAGCAAAGTTGGCACACAAGTCCTGGTACAAATCACAGCAGTACATGAAATTACAAAGCAACATGTATTCAAGATTTGAATAGACTAGAACATGTGTTTACAAAGAGAAGAGAGTTCAAGACGTTGGTATTAATTTAACTAATTCTTCATCTTTCAGTTAAAGATAGGATTCTGCATCCGTGGGTCTGTTACCTGTGAAGGGCTTGAAAGTGTCCACTTCAAAGGTCTGCTTGCCAATCTTAGACAAATCCACTTTGAGGTCTGGGCAGATGTGATACTCCTGCAGGCTTTTGCTGATCTCAAATATTTTATTTGTAATGCCCTCTGGAGCAGGTCCTACGTTCAAAGTTAAACACTGGTTAGAAACCAGGCAATGCCCAAATATGGAACATTGAGCAAACTATGACTTGGACTATAGTGATTAGAGAAACAGTGGGTCTGTGCACTTGTCTCACCTCCGCTGGAAATGTTGTACTTGATGCCAAAGTCTCCATTGGGGCCTCCGGGGTTGTGACTGGCTGTGAGGATGATGCCACCCACTGCTTTTCTCTTGCGGATCACACAGGAGACTGCTGGGGTGGACATGATGCCATTGTGACCAATCACTAGGTGATTTATCTGCAGGCAGGAACAGATGCACACGTGCAAATTAATGGACACAGGCAAAAGTGTGTGTTTGTTCACAGCTCCAACCATAATGTAGAAGTAATAAGGGTACTGATGCTCCATGCAAAAGACTAAATTAAACACCTTTTCCATTGACTAACCTTGAGAAGGTTATCCACACCTTTCTCCAACATCCATCCTGAATTATTCCAGTTTTGTTATTTATTTATTTATTTATTTTAATACGTCAGATTTTGCAAATCATTATTGGAGCTAACCCAAAACACTGCTGCTGGATGACAGCTTGAACTTATTTCACCCATCTTTGCACCATTATACTGGGTAGCTGTGCATTTTATATTTCATTATAAATTTTGTTTACATGCAAGAGCTTGCAAGGGCTCTCCCCTGACTATGTTATTAAACTTTTTACAATAGTATTGCCCAATACCAAGTGGTTAGATCAGCTGAACAGCAGCTGTGAGTAGCACCAGACTGGCTCTTACAGCCAATATTAGGTCCTCTAACACACTAAGGGTATTCAAATCTGAAATCCCGAACCGAGTAGCAGTTTATTAATGAGTGATGAGTCTACACTATAATGAAACTCAGATTTAACAAAACTGCTGCTTTCAGCTGGCTATAAAAGTTTGTCCCTGTAAGACCCTCAAAGTGAGAGATGTGTGTGCATTTATATATGTTTTAAATTCAGTAAGTGCAAATCTACAGTGGCCCTGAGAGGTCAAACATACTGCAACTTGAGAAAATATCAGCAAATAGGAAAAAACAGTTCACAAAACACCACAGGAGTAATTAAGAGGAGACAATAATGTGCATGACAAGTTGCTCTAAACACCTAACAGAAAACATATATGCAGTATTAAATGAATCATGCGATTGAAAGACATTAGCTCGAGTCTTTTTTCCAAAGCACAACATAGATGAATCCTCAACTTCTTTTAAGTTGATCTCGGTACATTCCTTCACATGTTTCAGTTTTCTGTCACCTCCGTCATTTTTTTATTCAACTTCTATTGCGTTTTGTGTACTTTTGCAGCATTTTTTTTAGATTTGTATTGTGTTTATAAGCTGCAGTGCATTTGACCTCTCAGGGCCACCATACAAATCACATTTGTTTATAGCCAGCTATATTATGACCTGAGCTGGCCCTGCTGCCCAGTGCTTTACAAGTGCTGCAGAATAGGTTATATTTTGACTCCTTTTATAGTTTTGAAATCATGGCATTATCGCGGTCTATTTAACCACACAATGGTTTGCTTTGTGCAATCACACGGGCAGTAGTGCATCTCTGTGTAACTTATGATACAATTTCACCCAGATTTCCTAATATTACAAATGCCCACCAAGATTTGTCATCTTCGTGCAACTTACACCTACTTTCATTAGATGAACCCTCCATTTAGCAATGCTTCTTTGCATTAGCTACAAGAAGGACAGAGGCCATCTAATGAGAAGGAAGGTCACAGATCGAGGCTAGACTACAATGAATATGTCCTCTCAGAGAGTGAGGAGGTTACCTTGCAAATAAATAAGAAGGTAATAGGGTTTGATAATATTATGTTGATGCATTCTCACTGTGCATCTCTCATTTATGCACAAGACATATGCAGAGCAACGTGACCGGCTGCAGACCACGCCCCCCGATGGCCTAAAATCGTTTGAGTAACATCAGCCAGTAACCACACATTCAATGAAACATCACAACGTTGGCTTATCGTGCCTTCTTTCCCAACATCTAAACCCGTTTTGTTCCCTTTTAGAGAGTTGGGCAAGACGGACCAAGAGCCTAAAAAAATATCCAATGATTGAAAAATGGCGAGTCAGGGTGTAAATGTCAGAGGTAAGGGTCTGACATGCAAGCGACCTCCTTCGTGCACTTTATCCAAAAGATCACCACGGTCAAGCAGGCTACCGGAGACAGCGCATGGAAATCCAGAGGGGGGATGGCGATACGTGCCAAAGATTCACTGACTGCTTTGGACCTTATGGAACAGTCAAGTAGTTTTCCATAAACACAGTTTGAATGAACTGGGGCCAATATCAAGGCGCAGATACAGGCAGGAATGTCATTCAGGATTCAGCGCTGTCTCTCGTGGTTAAGAGAGCTTGTAAGAGCAGCTGATTAGCCACCCCAACTGTAGTCATTGACTTTAAAGTATTGCATAACTTTACATGAACCCATTTAATATAGAACTGAACAGCACCTCTCGAAACATTTTAATATGCAGAACGTAACCCATGTTTAAATACGTATATTTATGCTAACAAGTTAATAATACATGACCTGACAGTAAATATTTTGAGCATTTGGTCGTTCTCTCGGTTAGCATTAAGCTACTTAAGTTACTCTAGCTTTCTATGTAGCAAACTTTTAATTTTTAAACTAACCAAATAATGTCAAACTAATCAATAGACTAGTTATTTAGGAATGCATCTGATATACTTGACAGCTAGCTTGATGTGAGCCTGCTAGCTTACAAGCTATTCTATAGGAACAGACTCAGTGAGCTAGACGCACACATACAGCAAGGACAGCAAAGGTGAACAACATGTCGTTCTGCTACTGACCCCGTTGGCAGCTGAAATCTGGACGATCAGCTGAATAGCGTCTTTCATGAAAAACCTCCCATCCCCTCCCACCACCAGAGTGGCCGCCTGGCGCTCGGCAGGCTCGATGACAGAGATAATGCTCTGGATGAAGTTTTCCGCATAGTGCTGGTTCTGCTGAAACACCGTCACCCTCTTCCTCAGACCGCTAGTCCCGGGCTTCTGGTCCGTGTACGGCTTGGTCTTCACTGTCGTAATTTTCACCATTTTTGACCCCCAGCGAGCACCAATGGTCACCCCCGTGTAATCCGCAGTCCGGTCCGACAAGCAGGCGACTGCAGTGTCGGAGCAGCCACACGTACACACCGGGCAACTCCCCCCTTCAAACACCCGCCCTCCCGGTTTAAAGAGAAAGGAGGGATCAAGGAAGAGTTCTTCAGTCTCAACAACAGCGCAAACAGAAAGGTAGAAAAGTCAAAATTCATACAGCTTTTCAGCCATTCTTGGATATTGCTTAAAAATGAATTTTTATAACTGCAATATGTGGGGAAAATGTCCACAGGGCTGTAGGCAAAACTCTAGAAACCGTAGGGATACGCCCCCCACCAACATTAAGATAAAGTTACTGATGAAACGCTCTAATCACAACTCAGGAGCTCATGTTGGATATTAAATAATACAAAAATATGTTATTTGTGTTGTTTTATTTGCACTATATTTTTAAAAGTCACACACCCAGCTTTTTGATCAATGGTCTGATTTATTGAAATCTCATCCATCCCCTAAGTGTCTGAGATGTATTAGCCACTAACACCAAAAACAATAATATTTTGCATTTTTTAAAAGATCTAAATAGTGTTATACATACATTTTTATAACATTAATGAATACAGAATTATGGTAGACTCTTTATTCGTAAAGTGATCATTTTCGGTGGTTTAAAGTGGTCAAATTTAAACACTGAGTGAGAATACAAATCTTCCCTACAGTTCATCATCCACTGTATGAAACAAGCAGTTTCTATTGTGTGAGAACGAAGTTACACCTGCAATACTCATAGAAAAAGATGTATGATTATTTGCAGGGTAACGCTTGCGACATAGCCAGTTTCGACCCATTGCTGTTTGCCTTTTGCTTCACAGTGTTTGATCAACATACAGTGGGGCAAAAAAGTATTTAGTCAGCCACCGATTGTGCAAGTTCCCCCACTTAAAATGATGACAGAGGTCAGTAATTTGCACCAGAGCTACACTTCAACTGTGAGAGACAGAATGTGAAAAAAAAATCCATGAATTCACATGGTAGGATTTGTAAAGAATTTATTCGTAAATTAGGGTGGAAAATAAGTATTTGGTCACCTCAAACAAGGAAAGTCTCTGGCTCTCACAGACCTGTAACGTCTTCTGTAAGAAGCTTTTCTGTCCCCCACTCGTTACCTGTATGAATGGCACCTGTTTGAACTCATCATCTGTATAAAAGACACCTGTCCACAGCCTCAAACAGTCAGACTCCAAACGCCGCCATGGCCAAGACCAAAGAGCTTTCGAAGGACACCAGGAAAAGTATTGTAGACCTGCACCAGACTGGGAAGAGTGAATCTACAATAGGCAAGCAGCTTGGTGTGAAAAAAATCAACTGTGGGAGCAATCATCAGAAAATGGAAGACATACAAGACCACTGATAATCTCCCTCGATCTGGGGCTCCACGCAAGATCTCATCCCGTGGGGTCAAAATGATCATGAGAACGGTGAGCAAAGATCCCAGAACCACACGGGGGGACCTGGTGAATGACCTGCAGAGAGCTGGGACCAAAGTAACAAAGGTCACCATCAGTAACACACTACAACGGCAGGGAATCAAATCCCGCAGTGCCAGACATGTTCCGCTGCTGAAGCCAGTGCATGTCCAGGCCCGTCTGAAGTTTGCCAGAGAGCACATGGATGATACAGCAGAGGATTGGGAGAATGTCATGTGGTCAGATGAAACCAAAGTAGAACTTTTTGGTATAAACTCAACTCGTCGTGTTTGGAGGAAGAAGAATACTGAGTTGCATCCCAAGAACACCATACCTACTGTGAAGCATGGGGGTGGAAACATCATGCTATGGGGCTGTTTTTCTGCCAAGGGGACAGGACGACTGATCCGTGTTAAGGACAGAATGAATGGGGCCATGTATCGTGAGATTTTGAGCCAAAACCTCCTTCCATCAGTGAGAACTTTGAAGATGAAACGAGGCTGGGTCTTCCAACATGACAATGATCCAAAACACACCGCCTGGGCAACAAAGGAGTGGCTCCGTAAGAAGCATTTGAAAGTCCTGGAGTGGCCTAGCCAGTCTCCAGACCTCAACCCCATAGAAAATCTGTGGCGGGAGTTGAAAGTCCGTGTTGCTCGGCGACAGCCCCAAAACATCACTGCTCTCGAGAAGATCTGCATGGAGGAATGGGCCAAAATACCAGCTACTGTGTGTGCAAACCTGGTAAAGACCTATAGTAAACGTTTGACCTCTGTTATTGCCAACAAAGGTTATGTTACAAAGTATTGAGTTGTATTTTTGTTATTGACCAAATACTTATTTTCCACCCTGATTTACGAATAAATTCTTTACAAATCCTACCATGTGGATTCATGGATTTTTTTTTTTTTCCACATTCTGTGTCTCACAGTTGAAGTGTACCTCTGGTGCAAATTACTGACCTCTGACATCATTTTAGGTGGGGGAACTTGCACAATCGGTGGCTGACTAAATACTTTTTTGCCCCACTGTAAGTAGAACAAAGTTTACCATCAGATCTGTCAAAACAGAAGGTTGTCCTTAAGTACAGAAGTACTGTGCAAATTCTTCATATTGTGCTGAGAAATGGAAAATAGGTGCAACAATTTATAGAAACATGTGCAAACGTAAACATAAATACAGCACTGCTACAATAATGTTGAGGTCCAGTCTATGTGGAGGCCAATCCATGACTGATAGTATTCCATTGTGTCTTCTTCTATCTAGGTATGCTTTCACTGAATTGTGTTTGGGATCAGACTACAAAAACAGAGGCTCCATATGTTTTGCATATGGCTGTGGGCTCACTGTTGCACCTCTCTCCTGATCTTTTCTGTAAATACTGATGATGATTTGAACTACAAATCTCAGACTTGGATTAATTGCTCAGTCATACCTGTTGCCACTGATTTTCAGTCCTTTTCTTGTGTAATTTGGCATACCTCAGCCTTTTCTCCCCATTTCCATTGGTTACTGAGACCAATTCTGATTATTATTGTACTTTATTGAGCCCCGTGGGGAAATTGCTCTCTGCATTTAACCCATTCACTCAGTGAAGCAGTGGGCAGCCATTGGGCGCCCGGGGAGCAGTGTGTAGGGACGGTACCTTGCTCAGGGGTACCTCAGGGTAGCTGTTAAGGGGAATCGAACCCCCGACCTTCCGATCATGGGGCAACCACTCTACCTACTGAGCTATCCCTGCCCCATGATGAGGCTTCAGTGAACAGTAGATGGATCAACTGAAGGTTAATCATTTCTCTGGTGCTGTGTCTGGATTTTTTCCCCCCGTTTCTTAAAAATATGACTTTCAGATACTGTTCATCTGCTGTAGTCTGTTTTTTCAGGACTGACATATCTTCTTTTGTCCTCCACTTGCCCAATTTCCTTTAAGGACATTGCACACCATGCTGAGATATTCCAAGTTTTCAACAATTAGCTATTTCAGAATTATATTGTTGGTGCATACATACTATTTAAAGCCTGTCAAACTGTTTTATTATTGGGATTTTTCATAGACTCAACAAAACAAAAATGGAACAAATTGGATTTTTCCAACAAGCTGCTAGTTTTTTGCTGTGTTGTCTGTTATGTGCAAACACAACAATGGGTCATCTCTTGAGTTAGGTACCTTCTTATACGTAAACTGTTCACGTCCGTGTTAACGGACATGAACAGCATTGACTAATGCTATATATAAAAAAAAGAGCGGTAACACTTTTGTACACTACGATATACATTTATAAAATGCATATTAACAGTTGCAGGGAAAAAAAGTTTCCGACTATAACATTAGAACACAAATTTGAACCCAATTAATTTCATTGAGAAAAACAAACCAGTATTACAAGAAATATGAACTTCTGGGATTAGCAGTAAATATCAATGTGTGAGTGGGTTCCTGGTTTTAAAGAACAGGGATCTGTTCTTCATAAGAAATGTTTCCAGAAGTGTATCAAGGGATGAACAAAAGTATGTGAGGAAAAAGAATTAATGATGTTAATCAGACTGTTACAAAAACAATTGCTAAAGAGTTTGCAACCCACAAATCACACAGATTGCATGCAAGTGAAGGATTTCCATTATTGTAACTAGCAACACGCAAAAAAAGAAACTAAATCTCTTGTAAAACACACATAACGGAGAAGTCGTTTGGCAAAGCCACTGTCCAACTGCAAGCAGCTGAATGACACCAAACCCCTATGTTGGGAAAAGAAGAGCAGACAGGGGCCTGAAACATTAAATGCATCTCACATGTCATGTGACATTTAGTGAGCTGGCTCTACTGTTTCAGTAGAGAAAGTCAAAGGTCAAATAATGGCCTGAGAGATATAAATAGAAGGTCAACACTGTACTCGACTAGAAAGGCCAAGGGCAAATAAAGCTTAGACCCGAGTGCAATGCAAAGGAATGCATTTCATTGCCAACCCCCAAATCCCCAACCCCTCCATACCCTGTAAAGAGTATGGATGAATAGCTGCACGGTTGTATAGTCTGCAAAGCTTGAATGAAAGTTAAGGCACAATTCTTGGTTACATTCAACAAACATCCACAGCATTTAAACTGCTGCAGTTCAGTGTGAACTAGGATCAGTTTTTGTCTTCTTCACAATTGGAATTGAAAATCTGCTTTTCACAACTGTTATCTGTGCCTAAAATCATTCTGATTCTTTATAAATATTCTTGAACTGCAAGACTATGTAACAAAATTAATGACTTCAGTGATGGCCACAATCAGCTAAACATGTACTTACAAGTGTCTCTAATTCCAGGAGACAATGTTGGAGCCAGAATGACATTCCTGTGTTTATGGAAAACTTGCTGATAATTCTCTAATGTCAAATTTAATGAATCCTTGACAGGAATTTTCAATATTGCTGTAAGAGATTTTTTTCAAATAATTAGTATTACTAATTTTCAAACACATTTATGTGAACAGAAGGACTTTTGTTCTTTTCCTTTAATTTTCTTATCTGTTCTGTCGAAACAAGATGGTAATGACATTCAGCAATATTAACATAAGTAAAATCCACCGTTACATGACAAGAGTGATAAAAAAAAAAATGAACATAAGAAAGTGTTGTGTCCCTAATAATGACATAACACTCTATTGTGACATGATAATAATGACATGATTTTCTAAATGTTAGAAATTAAACCCTTAATCTTCAATCCTTGATTCCATGTATCACAGTAGTAACAAAGTAACAAAGACAAATTCAACAGAGAGAAATAATAAAGATAATAACAATAATAATAAAACAACAGAAGGAAAAAGAAAACAACTTAAAACAGCAGGAAAATTGTTAACCGTCTCCATTATAACCAGATGTTACACAAAACTCATCGACTACCTACAAATTCAATATTACAGGCCAGGCAACAAGTCAGGCAGCTGAAATGATTAGGCACTCAGCCATTTCTCACAGTAAAAAAATACACATAATCATTAAAGCAGAGCTAGAACAACTTATGATAATTCACATTCATGATATAATGCCAGATATAGAACAAATCGCTCTTTAGTGCCCACATTTAAAACCTTGATGAATACATTTTAGCCAGAATATAAAGAGCTGTCCATTCAGGCTGGACTTTACATTCCGGGTAGTATGGTCTCCACACAGCTGTAGATCCAGTCCTGTTTTTCATTGATGGGTAGAACATGTTGGCACACCTACAGGAAATCATCAATATCCTGCATCATGCTTTTTACATGGAGTGAATAACTTAAATGTTAAAGTGTCTTTTTTCTTCTAATAAAATAATAATGATTATAAATTCATTATAATATTAGCAAAGCAGCATTGTTACCATGCCTACTTACCATTTTAGTCCTGGCTGGCACTTCTACAGCAAACACTGTCATGCCTCTGCTACTGCAGCAGTTCCTGCTCTGCTCGTTGTTCACATGCACAGTCACGCTCTGGTTTGTCTGCAATCAAAGCAGTCAGTGTGCAACTGATTATTACACAGAATAAAGCTAAACATTCTCATGATAATCAGGTGCACTCTTATAAAGTAGCTGCTTTGCTTCACTGGATCATTCTTTTAGAGTCGCTCTCGTTGCTATGAGAAAGGACACTGCTGCTGCATAACAATTACAAATGAATAGTGCGTCTCTATAGCAGTTGACTGTATTAAGACAGTAAGGTTTGGGTAGTGCTATCCACTGCAGATGTTTGGCAAATACAAGTATCAATCACGTTGATGCTCTAAACGAACACCATTTTTATTTAAGGGATTATCTGTGACATTCTTATAATTCCTCCTACACAAATTTTGTACTCTACCTTGTTGGTAATGAGGGAGGAAATCCTGTGCTCCCCTTTGTAGGTGTAGATGAACACATTGTCGTGTCCCCTCAGTGCTTTGGCCCCTGTTCTAGCTGTGATGGACTTCTGGAGCGCCTGGTTCAGAAGCTTGGGCCCTGAATCCATGCTGAGGGGCTGGATGGATGGCTGAGTGCTTTCACAGTATACGTCTATCTGGAATGGACAGGCCTGGTGGAGCGGGAGGGAGGGTTTATGTAGTAAGTAGTCATGATGTGTGCCTGATATCAGGCTATTGCATGTATGCCAAGGATGTATGTTTATGTATTCTGACTAAAACCATATATGCAAACCTACCTCTACCAGCTCCAGCATACGGTTGTAACCCATAGCTTCCAGCGTGACCCACATGTCTGCAGGGTCTCCATCTTTCTCAGTGGCCTCCATCAGGTTCAGCTCCATGAATCCCTGTCGTGTCAGCTGGTTCTTTCTCATATCAAAGTTTTCTGTTACCACAAGGAGGTAGAAGACAGCTTTAATATCACCGTAATATCAATATAATACTGTAATAGCGCCTTCTCCTCCAATTAATTTCATATTAATTTCATAATTTTTACCTTTGCAGACGGCCCAGGCATCCTTGTCACACTTCTCTCCGCTGGTCCTGAGCTCAAAGAAATTGTACTCCTCCAGGCTGAGCAAACCATTGCCATCAAGGTCTATAATCTCAAAAATGTCAGACAGCACCTCCCTGTGGCAGAAACAGAGCAACACAGAAATATCAGCAGACCTGCAGGCAGCCAACTTCAACTTTTTCAGATGTCCTCACTCCTTCAGGTCCTGTGAGAAGAACAGAGGTAGCAAAGCACGGCACACTTTTATCCCAGTGTGGATCCACTGAGCTTTATAAACATTTTATAGATTAGTAAACACTGAAATTCTCACCAGTCAAACACTGTAAAACTGAGACAGCCTCACCTGAACTCCCTGGTCAGGTCTAGTTCTTCTGTGTCAGTCCTGTAGAACAACTCCACGGGTTTACCAGAAGGGCTCTTTCTGCTCCTTTTCTTTAACCTGCAGCCACTGGTGAAGGGAAGCAGGTGGTATGTCCCAGCATTCAGTTCCCCTTTCCAAATATACTTCTACAGAGATAGAAAAAAAGAGGTTGCACAGTAAACAGACAACACCAAAAATATCCTGGCATACAATATCATCACATTTCAGCTTCCCAAATGATTCCAGCTTTTATGATATCAGTGGATCTGGGTCTGGCTTTTATATCAATCAAGTCCCAATGGGACTGATTTAATAATAAGGACCTGTTAAGACAGCCAAACTTACTTCTTTGTCTTTTGACTCAGTGAAACACACTAAATTTGTGTCTTCTTTAGTTTCACCAGCTGACATGACAAAAAGTGCTGTGTCCACTGTCATCCATGCTGAGGACTTGTCTGAAAATTAGAGCAAAACCACATGAATGCATAAAGATTTTACACAGGACTTTAACATTTTAGCTCTACAGACTATTTAATTCAGCACAGATTTTTACCCTACAAGCAATAAGGGAGGGTTCAAAGAAGATCAACTTAAGATTTTCAACGTTTTTTTCTGATTGTACAAAATGAAATGGACCGATGAGATTTTACATTCCTCGAAGACTTTTTGCAGCCCACATTAATCCAGTCAGTCTACTGATTGAGCCAAAACAAATAAACTGATGTGCGCCTTCCTAATAAATGATCTTCCACTGAGCTGAAATTCAGTCTGACCTGATGCTACACGATGTAACAGATTTTTAAACAGCAAAAGGAAAGTAAATCTTCTTTGTGATTTCTATTCTACAATACTTTATGTTACAGCATCACAGGGAACATCTAAAACCACTCAGCTCAAACAGTGGTTCTCAAACACTGTTCAATAATGTACACCCCCTTTGAAATGTTTCTTCACCCAGTTAAAGTCGTCTGAAAAATAAAGTACAACCTCTTTCAGTTTTTATATATCGGGATAATAAAAATAACCTCACCAGCAGGTCTAAAAAATGAGGTAAATACAACCTCAGATGAACTACAAAACATGACATTATGTCGTTATCCCCTGCATTACTCCAAAGTACCATCGGGGTATTCCAGTGAGAGATTAAATATGGCCCTGTCCCTTTCTTATAGTAATATACACAACCCCAACTCAAAAGAAAAGAGACGGGACACTATGCAAATTCTAAATGAAAACAGAATTCAATGATTAGTAAATCCCATAAACCTATATTTCATTCACTGTAGAAATGTTTAAAGTGACAAAATGGACCATTTTAAGAAAAATATCAGCTCATTTTGAATTTGACAGCAGCAGCATGTCTCAAAAACGTTGTGACAGAGGAACAAAAGGCTAGAGAAGTAACTGGTCCTAAGTTGGAGGAACAACTAATTATGTTAACTGACAACAGGCCAGTAATATGACTGGGTATAAAAGAGCATCTTAGAGTTTCTCAGAAGAAAAGCTGGGCAGAAGTTCACGTCTACAAATAGTGGATGAATTTCAGGATAATGTTCCTCAACATAAAGTTGAAATGGTTTTGAATATCTCATAATCTGTCTTTCATAATATCATCAAAAGGTTAAGAGAATTAGAGATTAAGATCAGCATTCGATGTCTGTGAACTTCAGGCCCTCAAGTGGCACTGGTGTGGAAATCAGGAACCCTTTCAGAAATCACTGCGAACATAGTTCACTATGCCATCTACAAACACAGGCTAAACTGACACCATCGATGCTGAAAAGCAGATTTTAGAGCAACGCATGCGCCCATCCTGACATCTTTTTCAGAGAAAGCATCGCATATTCCAGCAACAAAATGGTAATCCACAAACTGCTTCTATTACAACAGCACGGCTTCACAGTAGAAGAACCCGGGTGCGGAACTGGCCTGTCTGCAGTCCAGACTTTTCACCAAGTGAAAACATTTGGGGCATCATGAAAGAAAAAAATATTTCTACAAAAAGACTCAGGACTGTTGCACAGCTAGAATCCTAAATCAGAGAAGATGGAACGACATCCTCTCCTAAAAGTCCAGCAGCTGCTCTGCTCAGTTCCCGCATGTTTACAGACTGTTGTTAAAAGAAGAGGTGATGCTACACAGCGGTAAACAGATGCCTGCTCCAGCTTTTTGAGATCAAATTCAAAATGAGACAATATTTTCTCTAAAAAGATACATTTCCTCTGTATCTGCAGTTTAAGTACCAACCAGGTCTGTGGCTGAGGCCGAGTGGTTGGATGGTTAGGTAGACGGTTGTCGTGTGGGGGATGTGGAGCTGGTACTGCAGAGCGCTGATACTCCCGTCGTCTTCCAAAAAGAAGCAGCCTTTCATAAAACTGTGATTCCAACCCTAGAAAAATGGAAAATATTCCTGTTCTGACTCAGACATTAATATAATATTGAGGAAACAGTGAGGAATAACAGTTGTTACAGTTGCATAAATACTATGTGTACAGTTTTCCTTAGTTACTTGTATGCTATTAAGTTTTACTACGTGTGACCCCATCTTAGATCTCAACACAATCTGGACACAGTTTTCCTGGTTGACAACAAAACACATTCATTCAGCAGAAACCAAAACTAATGTGCAGCTCCTGTTTAACAGGAGGACTGATCTCGTGATAGGGACAAAGTGAATAAAGCAGTCAGTCATAACAGTTAAGCAGCTCGCTTGATTAACAGAAAGTGCCATTGAGATAATTACCACTCCAATCTTCATGGGGGCATATCCATTATTACCCAGCTAATGTCAGCTCGGCAGCATGAAAACACACGTTATACACGCGCTGATCCAGAGGAGGGCAGCAGAGTCCCACTGCCTTTCTGCCGCAGCCTCAACTAAATCTTCCTCTAGGACTTGATATGGCAAATTGGAGTCCATTTAACTTTGATAAATACAGACTTTTCAATCTTGGGCCAGCGGTCATTCAAAACTATCAAGAGGCTACTTTGGCAAAATTTATGAATCCTAATATTTCTCTCCTTTTGAAATCCTGTTGTTCTTATTTCTGGCAGCACAACCGAAATGAGGTCATAATTTGAAATTGAACAGGAACATCAGCGCGAGGAAGTTTTCATTCCACTCATTGGAGACACATTAAATGAAAACACAGTTGGTGTGGACACACGGTAAGAGGGCATTGAGGGCCAACCGCGTCTGGAATAGGCTATATATCCTTTTAGTGGACAAATAAATCACCAAGTTAAACAAAGAAAGTACCATAAAGACGGAGCATGTCACTCCTTTAGAGAAAAGCTATTTTCTCAAAGTATTTATCTTGGGCTGAGAGGCATAAAAGATCAAACCATAACACTTCAGAGGTTTGTCCAGACAATATTAAATGAGGGGAAATGCCACAGGCTCCCATCCACTGCTTAAAGACATCAGAATTAATGCCCCCATAGAGAGAGGGTCAGCCTGCAGACTAATACAGGCGCTGTCACCTGCTCCGGCCACAGGTCTGATTTACTGTTTCACACAGGGTCACAGGACACCGAACCAGCCACAAACACAACCACACACACATACACACACGAGCATTTAAACCGCAGCCTTCTCATTTTGTTACACTTGTAACCTGTACATAAACACAAACACTCAGAATAAGTAAGAATAATCCTTACTGGCTGGGTTTCTATTCATGAAGACATATTTGCATCCCACACACACATCCACACACACATTCACACAGTTACAAAAACACATCCTACCCTCCACCCACCACCTCCCAGTCATCAGCCTGTGGCAATATAAAAGCCAATATGGCGAGCAGAACTTCCCCTCAGAGGTAATCTCTGGACAACCATTCTTTTACCTCGAGGTTGTCTGGCCCTTTCCAATCTCAACACTGCGCTCGCACCTGAGAGATGGAGCAGGGGGTTGTTAGTTTTATTTATATATTTACTCCCCACCCCCACCGCCCCTTTTGCTGTAAAGCAAACCAGCTGAGGTTAAGCCAGAAAGAGTGAAAACAAAGAGTGTGAGATCAATACAGTGTATATCTGTCTGCCCTGGGCTAAATTTGCCCATCAAAAATACTGCATGACACCAGGCAACGCTGTAGAGCTTCTTATAATGGGGTCCCTCGCACAAGGGCCCCACGTACTTAATATTTCCAGTTTGGTCTGTGATTCAAACTTAACAGCAATGCATAAACTCCAAATCATCTACAGATATTGTTCATTTTCTCATTAAATTAAGTTTTCTCTAATCAAATGCTGGTAAAATGTGGTTTTAAAACAGTGATATCAATGGATGGACTCTTATTTAAAGCACAAACTGATTGATGATGACTTTCATTATCACTTAATTATTTCATTTCGTTAAATTAAACACAAATGTACACTCTTCTCTGGTTCCAAGTGTACAAGCCAGTGTAATAGACTGAGAGGCTCTGGGAAAAACTGACAGGTTAACCAATAATGAAGTTATTCATTAGATGTAGCTATGAAGTCAAAACGACTGAAGGGGGTTACCTGTAAACCTGAAGGCTCTGGGAATTTGTTGGCTTTAGTGCTGCTGGATGTCATCGTGATTGAGCTTGACAGAGACGAACGTCTGCTGCGAGCTGAAGAAGGCCGGGAGGATGAGCGGTTGTCTGCAACACACACACAGGCCAGACACGTAAAAATTCTCATGGACACACACACACACACACACACACACACACACACACACACATCTCGCAACTTTTTTTTTTTCCTCGAAGACTAATTGAAGCTCGAAAATGTCAATTTGCTAATGAGTGGTCTGATTGTTTCGAAGTCTGGGAAATGGAGATGCGAAGGAATGAGACGGACTTATGAGCAAATTACCGTAGCAAAGAAATAAACAGACCCACTGTCATTGTGTTTGTCACAGATCTATTTTGCTGGGACTATTCTAGGCGGTCTACAGATGCATTAAAACGTAACCCCCCCAACAAAAGCTTCCATGTCAGCGCACATTGAATGTTGGGGTAGTTTTTTCTTCAGCAGAATGAACAGATAATCATCTCTCAGCAGTTCTTGGTAAAGAGAAAAAAAATATGTCAAAATTACCCATGTCTGATATGATTAAAATGTATATCTTGGGGCAGTTCTGGTTTCTACTGACAAATCTAAGACCAAATGAGCAGTCCAAATTGTTTTCGAGCTGGAAGAATAACCCATTCAACATGTGCGATCACGTAGCATCTTGTGTCAGAGCCTTGTTAAAATGTAACGCGTATAAATCAATACATGGGAGAGGCGCAATAATGTGATAATCCCGACTACTATCTGGAAGCTCATTTGTTTTTGCAGCAGTGGTGGACTGGGCCTCCTCTCTAATCCCTCATCATCTCCCCAGTGAGAAGTGGTGGAATCCTCCAAATCAATAACATGAACATGGACTGACCACTTAAATCAACACCATCTATCTTCCCACTGTGAGCCTGTCCTTGGCTCGCTCATCCTGGACCTCGGTTCTTTTCGACACAGTGCTTCTAAAGTGAAAAAGTGAGCGTTTAACATCCACTTAATAAAAAAAAAAAGTGGCTGGAGAAGCACACATTTCTCATGTTTGTAAGAAATAGTAGTTTAGCAAGTTGGAAATTACCAACTTCGAAAAAAAGAAAAGAAAAGAAAAGAAAAATAATCACGTGGGATTTCAAAAGTGATTGAACGCCTGGAGTTTTCCTCAGAGTTGACAGAGCCAATGTCAATCTCTTAATGGCAGAAATGATTACTCAAATCAAAACACTTTACAGTCTCCTCCCTCCAAACAGGCCACCTTAATTGTGTGGCTATTATGATGTATGGACTGTCTTAATGAGGTGATTTGTCATGGAGTGAGTGAAAAATCGATCAGTAACCGAGCAAATGGGAAATCTGTGTGTATGGGTGTGCATCCAAATATATGAAAATTTTGCACAAAACTGTTGTATAGTTGATGTTGTTTTTTTAACCAAAATTTTGATATCCCTTTTTTCTTTTAGCTCTCGCTAGAAGGTCGAATCCTGCACCTTTCTTTGGCGTCGTGTCCGAGTCCGCCCGCTGAGTTGCTGATGATGCTGATGACACGGAGCTCTTTGGCGGGCTGTATGATTGACTGCCAAAGTTCAGTCTCTTCAGCTTGGCATCAGCATCAAGTCTCTCCAAAGCAGCTGTTTGACACTGCTCTACTGTAGACGCAAACAATCTGCAGAACTGACAGCAGCAGGAAAGCAAGAGTAAGAGGATGATGCATGAGCGATACTTTGAAGCAACAAGCAGCGGGATGAATGTTTACAGTCTGGTGTTAGGCAATGTTAAGAATGAGTAGAAGACGTATTAAATAAACATGAATGTGGAACAAATATGAGGAAGAATTAGAATTTCGTGTTACTCATTAATGTTCTGAGTAAATGGCATATTAAGATATAGTGTATCCATAACAAAAGTCCAGTATAAGCAAGCAATAAGAATAATGACGGAAGACTGAAAATTCAGTATAAACCTGATAACTTCAATGTTTCTTTAAGGCTGCACGACTGCACTGTACAGTATGTGTGTACAATCTGTGATACAGGAAACAGGGACAAGGGCTTTTAAGATAAGCTGTTTATAAAGTATAATTACATAAAAATCAGCAAAAGTCATTTCATATGTCTACACTTACTTCTGCGTAGTGCAGTTTGCCATCCTTGTTGATGTCAGCCAGTGAGAAGATAGCATTCACCTCCTCTTTTGTCATTTTCTCTCCTCTCTAGAAGAGCAAGAAAATATGCTTCAGTTCGTTTGCCATGTGATTTGCTAGTAAGATATTTGAGGTAACGAGTAGCTGAACAGTTGTACCTAATGTCTTGATGCATCCTCAACCATCCAGGTAAGTAAATCCCAAAAGGTTGATTCTGTTCAGTCTCTAGAAGTCACTTGGATGAGTGACGAAACATTTCTCCCACTGAAAACGCTAATTCCAGATGAACAGAATCAACCTTTTGGGAGTTGTACCTAATGAAGTGGCCAGTTAACTCAAAAATGACATCTATAACAAACTTATATAACCATATACCATACCATATTCACTTTATAACTAAAGTATAACCACTTGATGAAAATCTAATCCAAAGTGTTAGGCTACTCACAGTGATTAAGGCCTTCTCCAGTTCACTGTGTGTGATGTAGCCGTCACCGTTCACATCCATCTTTTTAAAAACTCTCATCAGCTCACTCTCCTCAGTTTTCTCCTCATGCTTAAGAATCTCACAAAAGTCATCAAAGTTCAGCTTAGATGTTGTAGCAGTCCAGTATTTATTAAGAGTGGCACTGGATGGATTTCTACCAGCTTGTTGAAGAACTGAATGGAGGAATAGGAAACAAATGTTTACACAAATAAATAAATAAATAAATGAAACCCCCTGTATCCACATTGTCCTGATGGTAATCAGGACAAGGAAATCATTCAGATGAATAGAACCGACAGTATTTTACAGTGAGATATGCAACCTTTTCCCTCAAAAAATTTGATGCCGACTCAACTTCAATAGAAATTATAATTAAATTCAACACTTAAGGTGAAGTTTATTTTCAAATTTGGCCATCCTTCCAAATAGGATGAGCAGATGTCCTTCTTTAAGTGTCCTTCTGCAGCATCCGGTCCCGTACCAGCAGACTGAGAGACAGCTTTTTCCATCAGGCCATCAGACTGCTGAACACGTCATAGACACCTCAGCTTCACTACTGGAACTTCAACATTATGCACTCCACACTGTATATAAATGCCACTTGTTTTGCACATATTCAACTCTGTATATTTTATATATTTTATTATTATTATTATTATTATTATTTTATTTTATTTTTTTACTATTTAATTTGTAAAAATGTGTATACACACACACACACACACACACGTAGGAAAATATTTAGTATACACATCCAGAAATGCATACACTATTATATATTGTACATATATTTATTAGTTTCAGGTTGGCCATTCTTGTATTTTGCTCGTTTGTGTTGTTGTGTTTGCACATCTCTGTTGCTTGTGGGGCTCGCACACAAGAATTTCACTCGCATGTGCTGTGCCAGTGTGCCTGCACATGTGATGTGACAATAAAAGTGATTTGATTTGATTTGATTTAAGTGGAAATGCCACAGCATTTCTGTTCCCTGACCCCCTGTCCCATATTTTAACTGGTTCTACAGGACATGCACTTTTCTCCATACTGGATTTTACCAAATGCACATGAATGGAGGGTTTTTTGTTTTTTTTTTATAGTCAGAAGGTTAGCCAGTATAATGCCATACTCATCAAAGAGTTACAAGTTTCAATTCACCAAAAATAAAAACATTAAAAAAAAAATCACAGCTTTGGTTGAATTTTCAGTTTGAACAGAGGGAGAAATATGGTGTGAAGTCACAGAGAATATGTGTGTCATAATTGGTAATTATTGCTAAAAACTGGGCAGCACGGTGGCACAGTGGATAGCACCTGAATTCAATTCCACCATTAGGCCAGAGTCTTTCTGTGTGGCATTTGCATGATCTCCTGTTGTTTACATGGGATCTCTCCGGTTACTAAGACTTCCTCCCACAGTCCACAGACATGCAGTACCCTGCCTCTTGCCCTAAGACAGCTCGGATAGGCTTCAGCCCCCCCACCCCCCGCGACAGAAGAAATAAGTGTGCCAGTTTAAGGAGGCTTATAGATGCTTCCCTAATAAAATATTAGAGTGTGTATAAAGACTGTTGAATGAGGCTATAAGAGCAAATTTTAACTTTTACTTAAGAGAACTGCAAACACAATTGGCCTTTACATGGCAAACACCAATCCTGGATTTTTATCTTTAAATTAGCGATGAAAAACCTCCCGTCATTGTTAATGTTTGCCCCACATTTAGGTTGTTGGGATCTGGTCACCCTGGTCTCAGAGTTTGGGGGAAATTCCCATTTTCTACTTTCAATCATTTCTTTTCATAGTATAAGTATAGAACACAGAGAAAAGTGGCCCATTATAGTGAAACTCAGCGATAAAAACTTGTTACTTACTACACATCACAATCACAATGAACTGCTTACAAAGGTTTATTTGTTGCTAGCTAACAATCAGTGAGTTGTCTTCGCTTACCACGGCATAAGTGCTGTTTCGAAGTGATATTTGTCAAACTAGATCTGAACACAGCCAGGTACGCGGCTCTGCACTGCATGTAGAAAGCCTCATCCTCTTCAGAAGGACGGGGTGACTCCTGAAAAGACATCTTCCGAAGAACAGATCGACCTGCTTACCCTTAGCTAAGTCTCGCCAGCTTAGAAAAAAACGGTAGCCGGATATGGCAGCTTTTACCTCATTATCAAGCTGTGACCGTCATGTTTAACCAGCTAAATGCAGTGTATTGAATAAGATTAGAATGAAACAATGACACTTATCGTCACACATCATACTGGTACATCTAGGCTGTTGCTATGTAAACAAAAAAAATCCAACGGTACGCATGAAAACGGACACGGAAGAAACACAAGTTAAACGTTCCGGTTGCTTTTAAAACGGACGTGAAGCGGTGCTTGCCCTGCCGAGGTGATTAAAAACAATATGTATGATAAAAAAAACATCGCATTTAAAACGTTGTTTGAGTCTTTGTTTTTAGGAAAATGTATTTTAGGAAGTTCGTATATAGCAAAACATAAAAACTACAAATGCGATCGCATAGTAAGCTGTTCCTGAAGGCTTTAAACTTAAAAAGACAAAAAAAAAAAAAGGATAAAGTATTCTTCCGTGAAAATTTGGTAGCTCTTTATTACTTTAGGTCGTTCATTTATGATTTTTTCCATATCATCTATGTTAACATCAAAGAATATGTACATAACAACAATTCAGGCTGTGAACACTCATTAAAGTAATATCACCTGTTTAAGTAAGTGTGGGCAATGCAGCCCTACATGAACTACACCAATAGTTTTTTGCTGCATTATAGTTAACTTAAGTTGCAACAAGTTTAAAAAACAAAAACAAAGATAGTTTAGAGGTTTTAAATATACTTGTAATTTACATTCACATTTTTCACAAGACCTTTTCACATATATAGAAGTTCTTAAAGGTCTGCTGATAATGTATTCACAGCTACAGTCCCCCATTCTCAGAGGTCAAATAAGTTGACAAACAATCATAATTTTAAATATAAGTATTCTTTCAATACTTAAATGAAAATCCTTTCCTCTCAGTGAGTGCCTGAAGTTTAGACATTACCAGAGAGGGTTCTTCATTTGCTGCTTTTCAGTGGGTGTCTCTGCATTCATTTTCATAACCTGACAATTTAGAATGTACAATTGAAAAGTTGCTCTATTGGCTGGGTGAATACTTCAGGCAGCAAAAACCCAAGAAAGAGGAGCCAAAATGGAAGGACAGGCCCCTGCACGGTATGTACCTCTGGCAGATAGAGGAGGTTGTTGACATGCACAAATCCTGCCATCCTACTAGTGGCTGGACTGAAAGACAGGATAGAAACAAGCTTTAAATGCAAGATCCATAGAGACAGGGGTCTACCACTCCAGGAAAGACCCCAGGTGCAGACTGTGTAAAGATGCCCCTGAGACAATCCAGCACATAACACCAGGGTGCAAGATGCTAGGAGGCAGGGGAAACATGGAACGCTATAATCAAGCTGATTTCAAATACAGATAGCTTTTCACATTCAATTTAAATATGATGCTCAAAGAGATGCCAACGAGGAAGCCCATCATTAAACTGCAAAAACAAAATAAACCTATTAGAGAAAAAGGAAAAACTTCAGGAGTGGCCAAATCCACAATCTGCTGCATTCTTGAAAGGAATGAATGTTATGACAAACTATGACACAACACCATAAAGCCTGAAAGAGCACAGTAGACAACTTAAGTGGATGATGACAGAATTATTTCCATGGTTAAGAAAATCAACTTCACAACATTTAACCAACTCATAAATACTATCAAGGAGGCAAAAGACACCTTTGTGAATGGAGATACAAAGAGTAGAAAAGAGAGTTCATGATCTGATGCATACCACATCATTGAATGACAGAACATCATCAGTATGTTTACCTCTGGTGTGACTGCTGATAACAGGATGAAGTATACAGGACGGTACGCTCTGTTCAGATTCTGCTAAATGCTGCGAAACTGATCAGACAGTGCGTCACAGTGAAAATGGATAATGACCCAAAGCATGAGCAACACAAGAGCTCTCAAGGCAAAGAAATGGGTTATTCCAAAAGCGGCCAAGACTGTCACCTGATCTCAACCCAACAGAGTGTGCTTTTCAGTTATTAAATACAAGACTGAATTCAGAGAGACCCACAAACAAGAAGTAACTGACGTTTGCTCCAGTAAAGGCAAGGAGAGAATATCAAAGCAGGAAACAGCATTTGGTGAAGTTCATGGGTTCCAGATGTCAGGCAGTCAAAACAATCTTTATTTTTTAAATTATGTTACTTTGTCCAGTCATGATTGAGCTTCTAACAATTGTGAACTATGTATAAAAATGTCTGTAAACAGTTTCTGCAAAAGTTTTGTTAAACCCCCTAAATTAAAGCTGAAAGTCTACACTTCAATCACATATTGATTAATACAGTTTTTTTTTTAAACTTATGGACCAAATTATAATGAACAATTCTTTCCTGAGAAAGAGAGAAATAGATTTCAGCTTCTTTCATTGTACAAAACCTGCCATCCTTGACTGGGACTGCAAGTTCTTAAGCCGATGTGTTGACAATGGTCCACGCATTGCTCTGCAGAGACACCAACAATACTCACAGGTGTCTCTGCAGAGACACTTTAAGCATGAAGTATGCGCGCAAAATTCTCATCAGCCCATTAGCCCACATTTTGTTAATTCTGTCCAGACAAATGTAGGGGTTCCTCCGATTGTATCAAAGATAGCACCAATATAGGTCTCCTTTTTTAACACATAGACAGAGCCATCTTAGAAGGTCTGTTTTGGACTGAGGAGTGTATAATCTGGGTGTAGAATGATTGGAATCACTGCCTGCACGTACAAGATATACAGTGGGGCAAAAAGGTATTTAGTCAGCCACCGATTGTGCAAGTTCCCCCACTTAAAATGATGACAGAGGTCAGTAATTTGCACCAGAGCTACACTTCAACTGTGAGAGACAGAATGTGAAAAAAAATCCATGAATCCACATGGTAGGATTTGTAAAGAATTTATTCGTAAATCAGGGTGGAAAATAAGTATTTGGTCACCTCAAACAAGGAAAGTCTCTGGCTCTCACAGACCTGTAACGTCTTCTGTAAGAAGCTTTTCTGTCCCCCACTCGTTACCTGTATGAATGGCACCTGTTTGAACTCATCATCTGTATAAAAGACACCTGTCCACAGCCTCAAACAGTCAGACTCCAAACTCCGCCATGGCCAAGACCAAAGAGCTTTCGAAGGGCACCAGGAAAAGTATTGTAGACCTGCACCAGACTGGGAAGAGTGAATCTACAATAGGCAAGCAGCTTGGTGTGAAAAAATCAACTGTGGGAGCAATCATCAGAAAATGGAAGACATACAAGACCACTGATAATCTCCCTCGATCTGGGGCTCCACGCAAGATCTCATCCCGTGGGGTCAAAATGATCATGAGAACGGTGAGCAAAGATCCCAGAACCACACGGGGGGACCTGGTGAATGACCTGCAGAGAGCTGGGACCAAAGTAACAAAGGTCACCATCAGTAACACACTACAACGGCAGGGAATCAAATCCCGCAGTGCCAGACGTGTTCCGCTGCTGAAGCCAGTGCATGTCCAGGCCCGTCTGAAGTTTGCCAGAGAGCACATGGATGATACAGCAGAGGATTGGGAGAATGTCATGTGGTCAGATGAAACCAAAGTAGAACTTTTTGGTATAAACTCAACTCGTCGTGTTTGGCGGAAGAAGAATACTGAGTTGCATCCCAAGAACACCATACCTACTGTGAAGCATGGGGGTGGAAACATCATGCTATGGGGCTGTTTTTCTGCCAAGGGGACAGGACGACTGATCCGTGTTAAGGACAGAATGAATGGGGCCATGTATCGTGAGATTTTGAGCCAAAACCTCCTTCCATCAGTGAGAACTTTGAAGATGAAACGAGGCTGGGTCTTCCAACATGACAATGATCCAAAACACACCGCCCGGGCAACAAAGGAGTGGCTCCGTAAGAAGCATTTGAAAGTCCTGGAGTGGCCTAGCCAGTCTCCAGACCTCAACCCCATAGAAAATCTGTGGCGGGAGTTGAAAGTCCGTGTTGCTCGGCGACAGCCCCAAAACATCACTGCTCTCGAGAAGATCTGCATGGAGGAATGGGCCAAAATACCAGCTACTGTGTGTGCAAACCTGGTAAAGACCTATAGTAAACGTTTGACCTCTGTTATTGCCAACAAAGGTTATGTTACAAAGTATTGAGTTGTATTTTTGTTATTGACCAAATACTTATTTTCCACCCTGATTTACGAATAAATTCTTTACAAATCCTACCATGTGGATTCATGGATATTTTTTTTTCACATTCTGTCTCTCACAGTTGAAGTGTACCTCTGGTGCAAATTACTGACCTCTGTCATCATTTTAAGTGGGGGAACTTGCACAATCGGTGGCTGACTAAATACTTTTTTGCCCCACTGTATCTGTATATTTGTGACTTTGTTCTGCATAAACAATCATTTAGTAATCTCTATGTGGGCAGCATTTACTGGACTATATTGCGCATGTCAGTGCAATCGAGATTGTGTTATTAAGTATGTGGGGGGTTACTTGTACAGCAAGCGTAGAGTTCGTTTATGTTTGAAAAAGTTGGAAAAGTGACTACCTAATTCACAGCTTTTGCCATATTTTTTAAGATTTTTTTTTATTAATCAGTCAATAAAAATTGTAGGCTGCAAATTATGATTTTTTTTCACTGCTTTCACATTAAGTACTAAAGTCTGTACAAAGCTACAGAGAACTTGGTTTTATGAGTTGCTATATTTCAGTTGTCACAGTTGCCTGATGGTCATAATGACATATCAGAATTTAATGACAGGAGGCACAGAATGACGGAGATCCATCACTGGCCAAATTATCGGTGATTTACATAGCACTAAAAATAGTTGTATAAGAGTCACTTAACACAAGGGCCATTTCCTTTGCCAAGGCAGACATTTGGTATTGGGCCCATCCATCAAGACAAGCATTAGTTTTTAATTTTATATTGCTGTCACTAATGTGTTACACGAGCTCAGTTTACAGTACATTCATAACACTCACTTGATTATGTCACATGGGGTTGGGGGGGTTCACCGGTTACTTAACTTATTATAAATTTCCAAGCAAATGTAATATCATTTGGGGAAATCAAACCCACATTGCCAGATAAAGCCAGTTACACTTCTAAGCCAATAAAACAGTACAGTAAATCACAATAAAGTGAATTTAAATAGCCAAATAAAGATTAAATCAACGGCTGATTTACAGCAGGATTTTAAGATGATCAACTGTTTACAGTTACAGACAATTTTTTAGCTCACAGACAATCAACAAATTGAAAAAAATATAATTTTCGCAAGTTTTCTATAAGTGCTATCTATTGTTCTGTTGCAGTGTACCATAGTGCTGAATAATCCTAGCCTAGTCAGTATACTGTATGATAGATGTATACACAGTAGGAGGATTGATATAAAGACTTTGTTGTCTCTCTCTCTTTTGCAGCACTCCATGCAGTCTAAACCAGAAAAATCAGTGGACGCATTCATCAGAAGCAGCAAAGAGCTGGAGGAAATATTCGTGAGAGAGAGACTTTTTCTTTGGTCCTAAATCTTTAGAACAGGCGGAAATGGCTCAGCTTCCATCATATCTTCAGATTGAGAGATGATGCTTTTTATTACATACTGAATTTCACTCCTGACATAGCTTTTCCTTTCAGAATCGCCGCTTGCGTGGGCCGCGCGGTATTTCTTTGCTCATTCACTTCCAGTGGGGGCTTTTCCTCCTTTATCTGCTATCTGTGTTTGTGTTGTTTGTTTGTTTTCTGTGTTTTAATTAGTCAGCAGAGGGCAGCAATGAACAATGCTCATTTGAAGGCTTTACTCAAGAGAAATATAGAAAGTCGAGTAAGGACACAAAGAGTTTTGTTTTCAGAAAGTCACTGACCCAACTTAATGTGAAATAGCTTGAAATACTTGGTTTATATCTATAATATATTTGAGCCAGAAGCTGCATAAAATAAGAGTAAAGATTTTACGTCCCGTGTTTGAAGTCATACTCATGACATTTTATTCCCATTTACGTAGTGCAACAATAATTAAATGGAACACTCTGTATTAGATCAAAAAGCTTTTTACTGCTTAGCATTCGTGTGCAATTAGGCTTTTAAGCCATCAATTACTGTATATCACTGGAGTTTTGTAACGCTAATTATCAAAAAAGGCTTTATGGCCACGTGGTAATCAAGGCCAAAGGTTAAATAATATCACAAGATTTACTGGAGATTAAATCTGTCACATGTTCAAAGATAAATATAGAAAGCAACACTTATTTTCTTAAAGGCAACATTTAGTTTGAACTGTTTGACAACTTGTATATTTATTACTTTCTTGGTTCTTCCTGACCCAAAAAGCTCTGTGCAGGTTACATACTTTGTCAGAACAACTGATCAAATTATAACTGAAGTACTTTACTGTTATATTTTCTAGTGACCGCTTTGGCCAAATGACTCCATTCAGATTGTTTTGATTGTATCTTTTGGTCTTTAAATGACTCAAAGAAAACATTTTTGCTCCAATTGTTTGGTTGACTTTGCAATGATAAGGAAAGCAAACATAGTCACAAGGCTGTTTGATTCCCAAGGTCATGCCCATACTATGTACTTCACTATTTGATTTTCTCCCCCTGGATCTTCTTTGCTGTTCAACATTAACAGCATCAATTGATCCTTGTTTAAGATGCTTAGACAATTGTGTGCTCTGTGACCTTTGGAGAAAAACAACATTTTGTTATGGTTACACAAACGAGTCAATAAGCAGCTTTCCGAGGGAAAGAATTAATTTGATTATTTTAGGCACATATTGTGCCTGCAGCAGAGCAATTCTTGTGATTCAATCGCACAATGAGCATTTGTGGAAAATGAATAGCAGGCATTGTCAGGAAGCGAGCTTGTTTTCCGATAAGGTTGTTAGAAATTATTTTAATTAGTTCCGGTGAGCAAGCTGAACATACATGATACATTGTGGATCCACAACTCGGGAATGTCACATTTTTTGTCACATGGTGGTGCCGTGAAATTTATCAGCTTTGCATAAACCTCCTTACAACAACAGACTTCACAATGTCAAGGCAGATAGCTGTGGGAGAGAATTGGCCCTCTATGTGCACTGAGACACACATTTTTAAGCAAACAAACTGTTATTCAAAGATACTAAAAAGCTTCGTCTACATCTGCTGGGAGCATGAAATCCAGACAGATGATGCTGACGGTATCTCGAGCATGATTCAGCTCTGGTGTAAAATGTTTGTTCAGATACACTGATATGACATTTACATCCTATTGGCTCCTGTGCTGAATACAAAGGTGCAAAGTGTCCCACACACACTGTAAAAGGCTGAGTGCTTAGCAGATGTAGGATTATTATGTAGGGTTATCTAGCCTATACATTTTTATTTGCCCTGTTGTGCATTATTATGTAAGTATTTATTAGCGCGTAGTCGGCATGTGGAGTAAATACTGGTTCAGGGACAGTTGAAATAGACTGTTTTCCACTAACAGACTCAGTACCTATTGTATCCAGATACAGATTTTAAATTGGACTGCACTATCATCACTGGAAAATAATTTGACTTAAGTGAACGATCATTAGTTCATTCATTGTACGTGCTTCACTCAAGTTATTAGACAACAGAGATTGGAGATTTTTTCTGTCTGTAAAGATGAAAACTCAAAAAGTTTTGCATGAAATCTGATTAAACTTTGCAGGGGTGTAGATTGGGGTCATGTTAGCAATCCATTAATTTTGGCTTAAATTCATTGAAGTCTTCAAGGTAAGCTCAATGATTTATTATTCAAAAATGGGCAAAAAGCCTTATAATTCAATAGATTAATCTATTGAATTATAAGAGCAATTCAAAACTCTATTTTAACTGCTGTTGTTTGTATTGAAAACATATAGGCATATAGGGAATGATACATGGGGAGTCTAAATATCACTTTACTTTGGACCTCTGACCTCTTCTTTGAGGTGAAATCAGGTCAAACTTTAATAAAATCTTATTTGTCTTTAAAACTTTCGCCACACGTGATCACATTTGACCTCTGACATTTACATTTCATATCTGATTTTCTTTCAAGTCGACCCAAAACTGCATTTTATCTTTAAAGAAAGTGCCGTCAAGAGAAAGAGAACGAGCTGCCTAGTCAGTATAATGTTATATATAAAAGCTTAAGATACTCATGGTGAATTATTTACAAATCATTACTTATTATTCATTATCTGCTTTTACAGAATGTTTGTGTAATAAAAGTAAACAGGGACAAAGGAAACAAAATGACTATATACTATTCAGTTAATACAGTCCAGAGAGTGAGCTGCCTTGGTGGAGGTTTTACTTTGGTTCTTGTCTTTGCCTTTTTGAAAGCGCACTTTTTTTCCTTTGCCAGTTAAGAGTTTGTTGTTTCAGTGTTTCACAATTTCAGAAAACTGGAGAAAGCTACTATATTATTAGAGAGAAAAGATGTCGTCTTGCTGCATTTGTTGCAACACTTGTTGTTGGAAAAAATTGACTGTTTTAAGCTAAACTTTGCTAATTTTGCTAAAGTATAGGCACTGTAGCTATAAGAGTTATGGGATAATGGTACGCAAAACACAAGCAAAGGAAAGTCAGAAAGCCTGCAGCTATCTTGGTAAGGTCAGGAACACAGTGAGGTCTGACTTAGTAAAGGTAGTAAAGATATGCATGGACTTTTCTTATCTATTTCTTAAAAGTTACAAATTCCTACTTTTACAACTGCCTGTTAGTAGCTTTGTATAATGTCTGCATGTCAGAGTATTGCATGGCATAGCAAACACATTAAAACCAGCCCTTTCTTCATGGTTAAACTCTGCACCCATGCACACTTACCTTGTTCCCAGCTCAAGCCCGTAGCACCTCCACCACCTATATTTAAACCTTTGTTTCTTCCCTTCCTTTGGCTACTTGTTTCTTTCTTTTGGCCCTTTTGTCATTTCCTGCCTGACTGCAGTGATAAACTACTTTGTTCCTCACACAAAAAGTACAGCACTAAGAAGCGCTTACGACTGTCCTTTAAGGTTAACAAAAGTTTCAGTAAGCATTCTAAAGAAGTCACATTCGGTAAGCAATCAGGCTTGAGGCGGGCATAAATCCTCTGGGCCCAGTCGCGGCATTACAAATACCCGCAGCGCCTGTATGTGCTGATGACTACAAAATTGAAAAAGAAAGGCCCTAATAATTCTGAGGCAAGTTTCCCTCTGCAGTAGGTATTGATTATTTGTGTGTGGTGAGAGATTTGGAAAATTCAATTAAAGGAGTTGTGCAAAGGATTCATAAATTCAGCCCCTCCAACCCGTATCGAGACACGGTTATGTTCTAAATCAATGCTGCACTTCACAATATATTTTCTTAGCCACATAAAAATAAATAACATTTAAACAGTTCTGCTTACTGCAGAAACAAATTTTATTTTCTCCCAAGATTTTCAGTAACAGTCAGGTACTGACTTGTGCACATCTTCGGTGTGGTGACGTATTTTTATTGCACTTTTCCCCATAAGGAAGTCCTATATAATATGAATTTTGAGATGACAAAATGAGGGGGAAAGGGTGCAGCTCAGCAGTGTAAAAATTGATCAGACCGTAGATGGGGCCACACCGGGTGGGGGGTAGGGGGAGGGGAAAGATTTGTATGTCGGCAGTAATGGGCTGTATTAAAAAGAAGATTCCTTAAGATGTCATAAAAGCGATGGGGGCTGTGTCGCAGGTCGCGGGCCGCTGGCCCAGCGGCTCCCAAGCTGTGGCACATCAGTCAGCTCATGGACAGATGCCACCTACCCACCAGGAGTTTTATGCTTTCTGATTGAACACATGCTTGCAATCAAAGAGGGAGAGTTATATATTAGACTGTTTTGGCCCAACCGAAGCCGGTGGTCTTCGATCGACACCTTGGATTGCAGAGTATGCAATTTTATCCGATGCGATTCCTGATTTAGTAAGTGCCATTGCCATTTTATCTCAGGAAGCAAAAAGCAAAAATACACTTCCATGCTTCTGTGAAATGTATAAAGGCCGAGCAAGCGGTCCTTTTCATCATCATAGATGAGTATAATGCTCAGGGGATGGTGAGTTACCATCAATTAGTGACTTCCAGTTATGGTTTTCTTGAGGTTATTTTTGTGTTTGCTCCTTCAGATCTTCACACCAGTGGTATAGCCTCAGTTACAGCTCAGATTACTGAAAAATTGGCATCTAATTGTAAACTTTTACCCGTCTGTAAATGTTTGATTTCAGATTTAATCACTTCTCCTTTCAGTTTTATGACAAGATGAGAGATTGCTCCTACATTTTTAGGAAATCAGCTATGTCCCAGCATACACTAATCCCCCTTCAACTCTAATTTTGGATGTAATGTAAAAACTGACAGAACCACGGCCATGTGTACATCTTGGTTTGTTAACCGATAGCATTGGGAATGCAAAACACACCACCTGGTAAACTCTCTTCTTTGTGAACATTCAGTTTTGACAGCGACTGTTACATTGTGTGCAATATCACTGAGTGCCAGAGGGGTTACAATCATGTTTTCCTCTCCCATACTCCCCAGGTTTTTGTTAGCGAGGCATCTCGGCTGTTGACAGCTAATGGAATTGCTCTTCACCTCTTGTGCGTATGATCCCACGGAGATAAGGCAGGAGATGAATGTGGAATCTGCGCTGTCAGTTGTGTGGCTGAGATGTCTTGGAAGCCGTCATTCATTTGTGGGAGAGTGTCTGGAACGGTAGGAGCGAATCCTTTGACATGTTAGACCACCACCACCCCTACCCCGTCTCTCCTCCGGAGCCTCTGTCTGGCAGCTGACAAATGTTGATCCTACATTAACCACAATGCTGCAACGCTGTGCAAATAATGTTCTTCAGATGGCAACCCTCATCCCCTTTATGGGTAAAACTATGTATGCAATCCTCCACACCTGCGCACTTTAACACCTTTGAAAAGTAAATGTGGTGAGGGGGGGGGGGGTGGAGGGTGGAGGAGGGCAAACTGTCTTACACAGCACAGTAGTCTCTTTATTTGGCAGTGCCTGGGAAGGCCGAGGCCTCTCGCTGCCCGAGCCGACCTAAGCAACAGCTGGTGCTCGCAGCAACATTTCCTATTTCTGCCTAAGGTGGATCGTGTAACTCTCACTTTATCACCCATAGAGGCCACGTGAAGGACAAAGCCAGCACGCCCATAAACAAAACTAATGTTTTCATACAAGCCCCTTTGGAGATTGGTAGAAGGATCTGTGGTGCTTTGAACCCCCCAGTCCTGACACATTACAAACAATCTCATACCTTTCTCACTGAAGGTGGGGCACTTGAAACTGTGAGCTCCTCTTTTGACAAGGTTAAAAAATTGATGTTAGATCTAAAGGGAGATATTTTTTTAAATTTCACAACACAAAGCTTGACATCTATTGCTTGCCACACTAAAAGTCAAAGCCACAGTAAAAGGGTAAAGAGTATTCTGGATGCGTATTCAATAACATGATGATAGAGCCTTATTTTTTACTGTGGCTTGAAAATACTTACTACTGTGTATTTGAACTTTTTGAAACGCTGGGAGAACATGAACTTAAATCCTGTCTCACAGTCTGAAATTGTCAAATGCGATATTTGTGCGTGACTTTACAAGCGCAAACTAAATCTGTCTCAAAGAGTTGCAAGAGTCGCACAAGACAGCCGGTTGATGCAGTGAGAGTTATATTTCATTATTACCGCTTGTTACTGGGAATACGATCACCCATAGTGCAGTGTGTTTACAAGAGCAAATCTGCGAATGATAGATGGCTGGATCTCCAAAACAGAAAGTACTGTGTGGTCTTCTCGGCATGCAGCGGTCAGTACTGCTGGACTGGACCATGAAACAATGTGAGAAGATGTATTTCATTTTACAGCATGTGGACAGCTCTGTGTGTGTCATCTACCTGGGTAAGACTGCAATATCGAGCTGGGACATTTTAGGTCCTGGCATGTATGACAGTGGCCCCTCTCAGCTCGTTACACTGCAAAATCTGTAAAGGAATCGTCTGAGGAACGTATCAAAGAAGCTCAGAGTGCTGCTTTGGCCTCTGCTTCTCCTATATCACAGTCCAAGTGAACATCTACGGGATGATCTGTAAAAGAAAGTGCAACCCAAGAAGGCAACGCTTCACAACTTTCAGTAATTAAAATATCTGGATAACCACAGGACACCCAAAGACAATTTGTGGAGACTTTCCGGGCTAGAGCTCTTTAAGCATGAGGTGGACAATATTCAGCAGATGGTTTTAGTGTTGTCTTTTTTTCTACAAAGAAGCAAGAATTTTAGGTTTAGCTTTTTGCTTGGTAAATGAAGTATCAGTTATCACAACAAAATGAAGTCGCTCTTTTTGATTAAACTCAATTCATCTTAATAAATGAAAATGAAACGGTTCTGAAAGAGCAGTTTTCTTGAAATGTATTTTACGGTTTTATCTTACTTACAATTCTGTTTATCTGTTATAATATTAACTTATTTATCCAATATTCTTCATATCTACTTTGCCAGACTCCATCAATACCAGAATATTTTTTTTTGTGCCAAGCTTTTATTTGGTTTTCTTTGTCTTGTTGTTATTGTGATTGTTTGAATATTTGTTTCTTTGTTTCTTATTCTTTGGGCTTTGGAGGAAAGAAGAATGATTTTTTTTTTTTAAATAATTAAAAAAAAATAAGCAAATGTTATAAAAAAGAGCAAGCCAACACCTTTCACACCACCACTAATTGGCCCCTTGTGTTCACGCCCCATTGTAGTAACTATTAACTCAGATCTTGGGCTCCTATTTGTCCCTGCAGCCCTTTATTGGCCGCCAGCCCGGAGCCTCAGATGCACAGGCAACCCTGGCTGACCTGATAACATTTATAGTTGTAATGGATTTTTTTATGCCCGTCATTAACTAGCAGAGAGATTGGATATAGAAATTGCTTGTACCTTTTTCTGTGGTATTTCAACTTTATAGCATTATGTTCAGATATGTCACCTTCCATCATCCTTATTTTAAGGCCTCTCCCGTCACTGGTTTTGTTTTAAATGTACGGGTCTTTTGTGCAGGACACTTGTAGTATCAAGGGCTCGTAATGAATATTTAATGATGTTGAGTAAAGGCTCGGAAAGATATAATTTCTGTCCAATAATTGGTTCTCTCTCTGCCAGACCTTTAGGGGTGATTTAGCACGCAACATGCTTAATGTAGACAGTTTATACGAAGCTGCTTTGAATCAAGTCATTGAACAATGTGGCAATAAAGCGGATGTTCATTTTTAGGATGCTGGTAAATTTGATTTATTTTCGCAAAAACTACATTTGTACAAAACAGCTTTAATATTAGGCAAAAATGTACAGTGAAAAAACAGTTCGATGAACTTCAATAAAAAGTTCACATGAATGGGTGGATATCAGCATTGGCAGGCCTGAGTGCAGCACATCAGGTGCATCTTTACCACCACCTCAAGGACATAATGTGGATAAAATAACAGAAACTGTTCATAATATGATTACACATGACCACAAACTTTGGTGTCAATAGTTGCCATAAAATTAGACCAACACTTCTTGTGTCTACCTCCTGTGGCCAAGGCATACAGGCCTATAAGTCAGTATAGGCCATACAATGCCAGGTTAGCCAGGAATTGTGTATTTTTTTGGTAATTTATGAGTAGTCTGAGCAAATAATTCAACAAGGTAGGTTAATTTCACATGAACCTATATCATTTTTAGCCAAAATACATTTCGTGACCTTGACAACATGGAAGATTTGTCTTTGAATTGCACTAAATTCATTGGTCCACATTGAAAAATACCACAATTTCCTTTCATTTCATGTCACAATTCTTCTGAAATGCCATTTATCCAACTCTTTAATGAGCACTTGTGTTATTTTGTATTTTGTACACAAAGGCATGGGTAAAAGGCCTCATGCACTTTAAAAGCAGATATACCTCAGTGGGTAAGGTTGACTTCACTGGTGTAAAATCAGATCAACACCTTCACCTGTGGTGTGACTTAGTTGCTCTTCTTCTGGCTCTTTCTGCTGGGAGGCTCACTGAACTGAACCACGTTGAAATGTATAAAAGTTCCCAAAAAATGCAGGAAAGCTGTAGTAGATATTAAGACTGGGAACAAGTCGGGCAGATGGGGCGGAGCGATCAGAACTGCGGCTGCGATGCTCAGGCCAACCATGGCTGCAATGCTGATGTAGAACTGTAAGAGATAAAGGCAGTGTGATTGTTGGCTCATTGAAATGAGACTGGGAGTTACAAGACCATGCAAAATGCTGATATCATAATAAACAGCACAGAGGCTCAGAAAAAACTGTGGATTACGTGCTGCTTTACAACATAAAAGAAAGCATCTCATGCTAGTCTAACAAAACAAGTTCACCTACTAAGTTAATTACTTAGCCAGTGCCTTCATTTACACTGAAAACCTCTTTCAAGGTCCTTTATATTGTACAGTAAAGACCCTACAATATTAGAGTAAAAGATGAGTCTCTGTGAGCAAGCATTAGGAGGCAGTGGGAAGGAAAAACTCCCTTTTAACAGGAAGAAACCTCCAGCAGAACCAAGCAGGGGCAGCCACGTGTTGGGACCAGTTGGGGGGCCGGGAAACGGGACAAAAGACACTTATGTGAGGAAACAAGTGTAACTTTGTGCCTTTGGTCAAAGATGGGATCTCTGTGGCAGATAGGGTTGCAAAATTCCCGGAATTTTCAAAGATGGAATCTTTCCATGGGAATTAACGGGAATTAACGGGAATTTATGGGAATAAACGGGAATTAACGGGAATTTATGGGAATAAAGTGGGAATTTTCAAAATTGAAGGTTGGCTCTTCTTAGGGAACTTAAATATAGTTGAGGAAAGTATATTTTAGCATAATATTGACAAAAACAAACAAATGCAATTCAAATACACTTGAATATCCATGCCATTCCTTAATCACATGTACAGAGCACAAGCTTGCTGCATGGCTATTGAGACCACCTACTGGCACTGTGCATGCCTCCATCACATGTACACATGGACCACACTTTTGAGCCTGAAGGACAAAGAGTATTAAAGGCACACATTTGAGCCTGTGGACTTAACAAGTGAGGTAAGTTTTGATGATATTATGGGAAAATATATTCATTAAATGTTTAAATTGTGAATATCACATAAAATGTATTAATCTGGTAGATAGCAATCTGATAAGATGCTAAATAAAATGCTAGCATCTGATAAGATGCTAAATAAAATGCTAGCATCTGTTAGATGCTAAATAAAATGCTAGCATCTGTTAGATGCTAAATAAGCCATAGCTAGTATAACATAAAGAAGATGCTAGCTTCCTCATTTGGTTGTTTTGTTTTGAAGATCATTCCAGTTGTTTAGCTAGCCTTACTATTTATATCTGTTTATTATCATATTGCAATTGTATTATTACGATCTCTTGCATTGCATTAGCATTTTTACAAGCTCTTGTTTTATTTTACAGAAAAATGCCACGTGCGCTATCTGATGTGTGGAGACATTTTACACCAGCTAATGTACAAGGGAAGTATATATGTGTAAGTATTGTGATAAGACGTACGTGAAGAATGCCACAAAAATGCAGCAGCACATTGCAAAGTGCAAAAAAATTCCTCAAGGCCCAACACATGCAGCAGCCAGGAGTTCCACTCAAGGGGAAAATGAATCTGTTTCAGCTGTATCAGAGTCAGATACCCACTCATCAGCTCCTGGTCCCTCTGGCATCAGAGGATTCTTTGATTTTATGGATGACACTAGCCAGAAAAACGCAGATGAGTGTTTCGCTCGTGCAATCTATGCAACTGGCTCACCCCTGATGCTGACATCCAATGTGTACTGGAAGAGATTTTTGAATGTTCTCCGACCAGCATACATTCCCCCAACCAGACATGCATTGTCTACTCATCTACTGGATGAAGAGTTCAGTCGAGTTCAAGCAAAGGTGAAACAGACCATTGACCAAGCTGACTGTATTTCAGTCATCTCTGATGGATGGTCCAATATCAGGGGACAAGGAATTATTAACTACATAATCACCACTCCTCAGCCTGTGTTCTACAAGAGTGTAGACACAAAGGAAAACAGACACACAGGCCAATACATTGCAGATGAGCTAAAAGTGATCATCAATGACCTTGGACCAGATAAGGTTTTTGCACTGGTCACTGACAATGCAGCCAACATGAAGGTTGCCTGGGCACATGTGGAGGAGACCTACCCTCATATAACTACTATTGGCTGTGCAGCTCATACACTAAACCTTCTCCTAAAAGACATAATGGCACTAAAAACAATGGACACTCTGAATAAGAGAGTGAAGCAAGTTCTGAAATATGTTAAAGGCAAACAAGTAACTTCCGCTACATTTCTGTCAAAGCAAAAGGAAAAGAACAAGAGTACTACACTGAAGCTTCCCAGCATAACGCGATGGGGTGGTGTTGTTATCATGTTTGACAGCCTTCTGGAGGGAAAGGAGTCTCTGCAAGAGATGGCCATATCCCAGTCTGTAGGCATCGACAGTGACATCAAGAAGGTCATCTTGGATGATGTGTTCTGGGAAAGAGTATCTAGCAGTCAGAAAATCCTCAAACCTATTGCAGCAGCAATAGCGAAGATAGAGGGGGATGGTGCCATCTTGTCAGATGTCCAGTGCCTTTTTGCAGAACTCAAAGAAGAAATCCAGACAATTCTGCCCACTTCCCTACTACTGAAAGCAGAGGAAACGGCTGTGGTCAAGTCATTGGAACAGCGGAGGGAGTTCTGCATGAAGCCAGTGCATGCAGCAGCATACATGCTGGACCCCAAATATGACAAGGGCATACTTTCCGGGGAAGAGATCAACGGTGCCTATGCGGTCATTACAGCCATGTCTGACCACCTGGGTCTCGATAAAGGCAAAGTTCTAGGCAGTTTGGCAAAGTATCGAACAAAGCAAGGCCTTTGGAAAGGGGATGGAATATGGCAGTCATGCCAGCACATATCTGCAGCCACCTGGTGGAAGGGACTATGTGAATCTGAGGCCCTTGCACCTGTAGCCTCCATCCTCCTCCAAATCCCACCATCATCAGCCGCCTCCGAGCGCAACTGGTCACTGTTTGGGAACACCCACACAAAGGTTCGCAACAGGCTCACAAATGTGAGAGTGGAAAAGCTGGTCGGCATTCGGGCAAACCTACGGCTCTTTGAGCCTGACACAGAGCCATCCTCAACAAAGCTGGAAAGTGACACTGAAGAGGAAGACTCAGAGTTGGATGCTGAGGAAGTGGACATGTTGTTGGATGATGATGAGGTCCAGGAAGAGTCTATTGACTGAGCAAAAATGAGAAAAGAGGATTGCTTGAAGGAAGATTTGAATGTTTAATGGGACGTTTTGGAGGATAAGTGGCATTTTTCATTTAACCTTTTGAATGGGACTTTGTGGAGATTTTTGGACAGGGGGCATTTTTGAATGAGCGGGGTTAGGGGATGGTAATATTGAACTCAACATTTCTGTTTTTATTCATCCATGAAACAAGTTATTGAAACGTGTTCTATTCTACTGTACTTACAAATAAATCTGTTTAAATATCTGTTGAAAACATTTTGCATGGAGGTTTTCTTATGATTTCTGTTTATATTTATGCTTGGAAATAATATATTCCCAGTTAGTTCTCCTAAATTCCCATTAATTTCCATAATTCCCATTATTTCCATGGACAGTTTCCAATATGGAATATTTCCAAAATTCCCAAGCTTAACTTACCATGGAAATTTACCGGAAACTTTTCGGAAATTTACCGGAAATTTTCCGCCCCTTTGCAACCCTAGTGGCAGATAAGCAAAAATTTAAGAACTGATCAAAATGTTTGGAAAACATTTGTGGAGCTTGGCTTAAAAATATATTGCTGTGACACAAATATCTTTTACAGCTGTATTCATCAAAATAACAGCCTTTAGTCAAAATCTTTCATGTCGAGAACTCTTAAAATAAATGTAATAGTTATTAAATGAATTTTTTCATTTAGAAACTTGTAAAAACTGATTACCCCGGGCTATAAACAAACTGTTGACTTTACCCTTAACACTAACTATGCACATAACATCAAACTAGTAATTTAATTTAAAATAGAGCTCATATGACATTGAATATTTATAACTAAGTGACAGACATCAAATTAGTCACTTGAGAGGTGCTATAAAGAAACAAGGTCTGCAATATCATATTACAGCAAATTAGATTTTTTTTCTTCAAGGTATGGTCACTGCTTTTTATCTCGTTACAGATTTGCAAACAGATGTGATGGTGAGCGTCACATCATTCATCTATCTGCTTGCGGTTTATGACGCAAAGATCAGTCTGTGAGGTGCAGGAAGCACCTCGGGCCTGCCAACCGCCCAGCCGCCCAAAACCCATGAAACCTTATCCCCATCATTGGGGCTCGCTATTTATGCTGCTTGTGTAAATAAATATATCTAGGCAAACCTGTGTTAATGACACGTGCTATAAAAATACACCTTCTCCTAATCTCTGACACCCCACCAGTGCCCCTGTCGCTAAGGGGTCGGCAGAGAAGCCACTTCAGACGCTATGGAAACTTAAATAAGCGATAAATAATTCTTTGGTTGGCAGCAGCGTTCATCCCTGGACAGCTTACACAGCTTACACCAGCACATGATATTTATTTATACAGTCGGGCATGTCTTCTCACACAGTTGCAATTTAGGTCTAGTGCCACTGGGACCCTGATATCAGCACTCTTCTTACTACAAATGTATCATCTGTACATCCTCCACCCACTATGTAACAGAGAAAACATGTCTTTGTTTGCCAACTGCAAAGCCGAGCCTTTATTATAAGCAAGCACACAACATGAACGAAACCACACTTAAAAGATAAAGCGTTAAATCCAGCTAATGAAAAATTGTTCATATTGGGTTGTGCTGGAGTTTTACCTGCTTTTTCTTGTGCGAAATCTGTATTTAGGTCAAAGTCTAATTTAATCTGAATGACCTTTAATAACCTTTAGTAGCAACAAACTAAAACAGCAGCCATAATTATAAACGTTAACCCCATCTGTGGGACAGCACCACACACAGCCAAAATCAATGCTCTTTGACTTAACAAACTGACATTTACTAACTTTGATTTAATGTCTAGATTTTAATTCTTCACACTACTATTTAGTGCAACTGGTAACAGTGAATCATATTTTAATGAAATACGTGCATTCAAGCGATTTGTAACTATAACTGAAATGTGTGAGTGTGAAATATGTAGTGAACTAGAAGGTTGAAGAATCTTATTGGGATCTTCAGTGAGAAATCTGCACTGTAGCTACGTTACTGCAAACCGCTCTGAAACCCTCAGTGTAACCTGACATGCACCTGATATGGAAATGTAACTACACGTCACGTCGATGGAGCAGGCAACTATTTTGATTGACCTGTTCAGTACGATCAATTCCTCCAGTGCATTTTCGCATACGCAGTTTTTTAAAAAATTAGCGAAAGCATAACAATCATCGTCTCAATATAAGGAATAAGGACTGTCGCCATAGATGTGAGGGAATGTAGAAAGAAATGGAAAAACCTGAAAGAAAAATATGTCTACCTATGAAAAAAAATGGCCATAACAAAAAGTCAGGACCCAGGACTCAGGATCCAGCAGTTCATTTCTTTCTATTGAAACAAATGGACTGGACACGCTCACATGCTAATTAACACGTCACATTGCACAAACATAAATGCTGGCAACGATGTCGGTTACATTGTAGACTGCTTCACAGGCTTTACAAAGATTCCCTACAGGGGCCATCTAAATAAGGCCTTACACTGGAAGAACCCCTAAGTGTACTCAAGTACAGTTCTTGAGTAAATGTGAAACAGTTACAAGATTTCATATATGCATGGTTTCTTTTGATGTGCAAACAAACAAATCAGTGAATATTTGGAACTATAATGTAAATTATTATAACAGCACTTCAATACTGACCTTCCATCTCACTATAAAGGCCAGGTCCATCTTCAGTACCCAATAAAACAGCTTGTTGTAAGCTCCCAGTCTCAGTTTATCCTCTGAACAGTGATCCAGTGCAGACAGTAAATAAATGCTGAAGAAGAGGAAGCCCAAAGAGGTCACAATGTAGGGCACCAGCAGGCCGTCCTTCAGGAACAAAGGAAGCATGCTGCACACAGAGACAGGAAAAGGACAAGCAAAGCAGATTTTATTACATTTTAAGCCTGTCTGTCTGTTGTCATGGCAGAATCAGTTTCAACTACTGTAGCAGGACCTACTGCACACATAGCAATAGCAAAATATAGCTATGAAAATTCACAGGTGTGTAGTTCAGACCAAAATGAGCATCAAGTCTCTGGATGGTCCTGTTCCAATACACGAATACAAAGTGAAGAGCACCACGGGGCGACCATGGCTCAGGGGGTTGGGAAGCGCATCTGTAACCGGAAGGTCGCCGGTTTGATCCCCGGGCTCTCTGTCCTGGTCGTTTACACTTTACCCTACCGCCTACTGGTGTTGGCCAGAGGGGCCGATGGCGCGATATGGCAGCCTCGCTTCTGTCAGTCTGCCCCAGGGCAGCTGTGGCTACAACCGTAGCTTGCCTCCACCAGTGTGTGAATGTGAGAGTGAATGAATAGTGGCATTGTAAAGCGCTTTGGGTGCCTTGAAAAGCGCTATATAAATCCAATCCATTATTATTATTAAAAGCACCCCCAAGTCTCACATTCTTTTTCATTCTTGGCATCTTTGTATCTCTACAAACAAAAATATTTGCACCTGTATAAAGACAGAAAAGTTCTGAGGATGGGCATGAACTCACGCTGATGTCTTTGGTTAGTTCAATGTAATATAGCCCCAAAAGCAAGAATCACACGTGATTCTTATATCATGAAGATATTATAGCTATTGCCTTTACATGCAAGGTACAGCTGGACATTTATACACACAGTGTATAAATGTGTGTATCAGAGGAGGAAGACAGGACGTCTTCCTCCTCTCACCCCGAACCAGTCGTGGCAGATGCTTGGCCCTCCCTGAGCCTGGTTCTGCTGGAGGTTTCTTCCTGTTAAAAGGGAGCTTTTCCTTCCCACAGTCACCAAGCGCTTGCTCGTAGCGTTCATCTGAGTCTTGGGGTTTTCTCTGTATTATGGTGACCTTACAATTAAAAGCAACTGTTCTCGTAAATTTGGTGCTATAGAAATAAAATGCAATTAAATTAAATTAAATTAAACTGAACTGAACTGAAAAGAAAAGGGACAATATCAGATTTTTAAATGATTGTTAGAAAATAAATCAAGTTTGATCCTACAGCTGATGGAGAGCACGACAGAGTTTCATACCCATCAACATCATTAAGTTGAGTGCAAAGTTTGTTAAGTGCAGCAGTAAGTCAAACAGTTTTTATCCTGCAGGCCTGTATGTGCATGCATCTCCCAGGGAGAGATGGCTCTGTAATTCACGAGGAGCTTATCTTAGTTTAGTAGAGGACCATGGGCAAGAACAACAGTTGACTCACAGTGAATCACACAACGCCCCAGCTTATAAAAACCTTTCCCCAGACAAAAAACTACTTATTCAGATTTGGACTCAAACAAAAAAACTTCTATTCAGTAGATAAATGTTTAACACTTCCTCCATTTACACTGACTGGCTGCATTCAGTGGCCGTAAAGTGGTCATGCTTGACCATCCATTCAGCCAGTTCTGCTAACAAAAGATGTATTTTTTTTCTTTTTTAAATTAGTCTGGAGAGGATGCAGATAATGTGAAAGTCCAAGGCAGACTGTACAGGGGAGCAGCTACAGAATGACCTCCTGTCCCTACACAACACACACTTAGACAGCAGGCATGCAGACTATGCAGTGTAATCCCCAGATATCCTTATACTAAACCACACGCACAACAATTAGTGCTGCCGGAAGAATTTAACAACAGCTGGTGAAAGTTAGATGGAGCATTTGCAGCACTACTTGTGTTTTCCATTCATGGTGCTTAGCTCCAACCCACACAGCACACCATTTAACTTTTCAGGTTAATTTTTGTATGTTTCTCATTAAATAAGAGATAGAAAACAAAGTAAAAGAAATGACAAGAAACAGCACCCAACAGCTGGACACCAGATTTATACGCAAGCAAATCAAACGGGACATTTTAAAGCAATTATAATTGCTGAACTTTTTCCCATCATAAAAATAACTATAATTGCATAACTCTATTATTCCATTATCCAAGTTGCAGTAAATAAGATTTAGAAACAAATCTAACAACAGATCGCCTGTTTTTATATGTTAATCTTCCAACCTTTGTGTGTTGTCAGTGATTTCAAAAGACTTTCCTTCTTACCTGAATGTCGAGGCCTGTAGGAACCAAAGGGCCATCAAGGGGAGGTCATTCAGCAGGAGACAGGCAGGCCTAGAAAAAGAAATTCAGATGAACTCAATATTAAATAGACTGCCGTGACTTTTGCGATTAGACAAGACTAGAGTGAAAAGAATATTAAAGCTACTGAGCTGATCAAACATCCACTTACAAGTATTTACAAGTCAGTCAGTCTTTGCTGTACCACATTATTTTATTCGAGAATACATCTTTTACACTTTAGCTAAGTTTTCTATTTTCATTTGAAGAACTGCCAATGTTTTGCCAAGAAGTTGCAATGATACATTTATGACCGCATGCATCACATGCACATGCATCTGTGTTCATATGCGTTTAAGCCTGTTGCTAATTGAACTTGCTAGCTCGCTTCAGTGCAAGTTGTACACTCTGCTCAAAGGGGGGCACTTTCCATCAGTCCCCGATCCCATAATTACAGTCAGTGCTCTTCGGTGATCCTGTTACAGCCCAATAATTGATCCTGCGCAAACAACACCCCGAGCTACCGCCTACCATTCTTTCCTAATCCCTGGACATGTATTACTGATTGATTCAGGAGGACAGGTGGGAGATATAACTCAATAGTTAATAAAGCAACAATCTACCCTAATCTAGATTAATAGATGAGCCCAGATCTAGGAACCAAATCCCTCGCTGTCAAATCTATCCCAGGCTTTTCACCCCACCTACAGCTTTCTACATATGGAGGTAAATGATAATGAAGCACGCACGCACACACACACCTCACTTCTTTTAGTGCTGCTTTCACCCTGTTAAATATGACCCAGCTCTGACACAGCACAAATCATGGCAGTGGAAGCAGGGTTCCTATCTGTGTTGACAGAGGTGAATAACTTCTCGGTACTTAAAAAGAAATCTGGGGGTACAGCAGGAGGATGACGTCATTTTTACAAAGCGAACATGATTTGAAACCATTAGAATTCTGTACGACATAATCTGAGATTTGACAAGGCGAATGGCTCCTTTGTGAGTAGAAATTAAATCTATACTCATGAATATTTCAGATATCGCTACAAGACAGAGAAAGTACCATTTACATTTGTCACTCAATGAGACAAACCTCAAGAAGTTACAATTATCTTCTTTGTACTTACAAGGCAGCCAAAAGGATGGACTTCTCATGGACTTGAAAGGAGAAGAGGAAGAACGCCAGGGATGAATTGACCTTAAAGTGACATTGGGGCTATCAGTAAAACTGCTATATTTAATATTACACTTTTTATTACAAAGGGAAGGAAGAGAAACATATTCGAGATCGTCTTCTCAAAAAAGAAACTGGGTTTGTTAAATTAAATATGATACTTATGTATGATAAACCTCACTGGCTTAAAAATGCTGAATGCCAAAAACACTCACCAAAGCCAGTTTAAAGTGCCAGAAGGTTGGTTTTGTTAATAGCCTGATACAGGAAGGTAGAACCGCCAGGAGAGTGCAGGCAAGACTGAAAAACAAATGAAGATGGAAGATGAAGTTACTGAAGGAAAAAACAAAACAGTATCACCTGTGCTATGTAGGCAATGTTATTCTCAATTGCATTTGCATGACATTTCAAGGTTTGTATGCAAGTCTTATGAACTGAGTGGACGTGGATGCATGGAAATGTTTTTCATGAAGACTTTCCTAATACATTATTTTACCAAGGCAACAAAATACATAAAAACAGCACGATTTGTTTTCATTAATTGGCACTGTATGAATATCAGCATTTAACTTTCAGTTCATGCCACAGTTCTTTTTAGACAGCCCTCTGATCTGTAACCAAGTTGTGTGCAGTGCCGTAATGGACCAAAATAATGGCCCCTGCTGAGGGTTACCAGGCAGTAACCCTCAATTGTCACCTTCTGGGGGTAGAAGCGTGAGAAAAAAAACGTGTTGGAGTCAGTGTGTATAAATGTGCTGAAAGGTCAGGCTGCGAGTTAGTTTGAGGTGTCAACTAACTAAACTACAAATCATAGAAGACAGAAAGAAGTGTACATGTACAATATACACAAGAGTAATGGCAGACCTGTAAGTGGATATTTATTGTGTATGAAAGCAAGTGTGCTACTCGTGTGCTATGTGTAGGGCATTTGCTGTCTGGATGGAGCTGTATGACTTTACACAGCTGATTCATTTTATGTACACCCACAGCAGAGCATTTAGCAATCCACCCTGTGCGCCATAAAGACAGCAGTGTTTTTCATTTGTTTCAAATGCACGACAGTAAAAGAAGTCTAACTTGATCCCCAGACTTAGCAGTCTGGCAGAAACGTGTCCGTGCTGCGAACGCAGGACTCCTAAATTTAGCGTGCTGGGTTATTTAAGCAGGCTCCACCACGACGCAACTGTTGCAAAAAGTTTTTCTAAGCGTGGCTGCACAGGACCCCAACTTTTGGTCAAGATAACTTCTAATGTATGCGGAGAATCAGCTTCTCTTTCATACCTACATTAGAATTACATTTGCACACAAGATCCATAATTATGCTAAAACAAACAAAAAATAAAACCTCGCCGTCACATCGATTGAGTCTTTTCAATATTTCTCGGGTGTTTTAAAATGTTGTCACCACATTTTCAAAGAGATCAATGACTTTATGTTCAAAAGCTCCTCATGAGATGTAAGTGATGACCTTACTTCCAACTACTGGATCACTGTCTTTAAGCTTGGTTTTTTCAGGAAATGAAAGGAGTGAGGAAAAAAATCAAACAGAGGGAGAGAGAGAGAGAGAGAGAGGAACTGTGTGTGTGTGTGTGTGTGTGTGTGTGTGTGGGGGGGGGGGGGGGGGGGTACAATAAAGTGAAACTTGTTAAACAGATAGAGGGATCACCTGAGGTAGAGCTGAGAGTCACCTGACAAAATGGATCTGATCTTTATCAGGGTGTTCAGGCTGCACCATGTGTTAGCCACTTTATCCTGTACACACACACACACACACACACACACACACACACACACACACACACACACACACACACACACACACACACACACACACACACACACACACACACAAACACACACCTTGGTCAAATAGAAAATGGCAGGAAACACAAAGAATTAATTGTTCTAAGAAATTATTCCTTCTCAGAAAGTGTAACAAAATTCCTCTGTGGGATGACGTTTATTCATGACCCTCCATCATACATTTTCTCTCCTGTCAGGAAAAGCATGGGGCTTATTTGTAACCTTGGGGTTTTGGGATCAAGTTTGATGAAGTCGATATATTAAGCCAATAACTTTCTTTGAATTCTATTTTCTGACAATAGCTGTTATCTTTTTGATTTGTTGCTTTGCTGATAAATGTCAGGCATTGGAAAAGTGAAGACATAATTTCGAGCATGAATGGATATTTTTAAACTATAATCCAAAATACGGCTATAAAAATTTAAAATATATATATATCTGAAACAAAAAAGAAGTAGCAAATTCTCATTTTTGGGAGGCTGAATCCAGAGGAAGTTATGGAAAAAATAAGCATGTAAACATTTACATTATTTACTATTATCATTATTAATCAAAAGTCGTGCAATTTCTCATATTAGTGTCACTTTTGTTAATAATGTTCCTCATTTCTAAGATGACTGAAATTATATATACGATACAGTACACGGTATGCGTGAAGCTTCCTCTTTAATACCAGCTGAAAAGTACTTGCGGTTTAAAGCTGATATCAGATGAGGAGCTCATTGTGTGTGCTTCAGCTGATTTAAGTGCTTAAGCAGTTGTGCAGGGATATCGAGGCCAAAGCCACCAGTGTGCGCCATGATATCACACATCACAGAGGCTGTGGATGTTTTCACTGTGTGATTCTATCTAGAAAATCTATTTCTGGCCTCTTCCCTCTCTTTTGTTCTACAGCTGCTGGCTGCACAGCTGTGCCGATCTTAATGGCAAAGTAGTCAGCAGCACAGGGCCGTCCAGTGCTGTGTTTTCTCAGCCCAATCCCTCTGTCCTTCCTTTCTGGCTCATTGCTCCAAATAACTGTTACAGCAGTGCAGCAGGCAACACATGGATGTCAGGGTGGGCTGAGCGAGAGCGGTGCAGCCCCCTTCACCTATAAACTAGCATGGAATTTCACAGGGAGAAGCATTTGGTGCCATTTTTGTGTGCAGGCAGCAATGTGAGACGCCAGAATGCAGCTCAGTGGGTAAACTTACAACTGCTCCCTCACAGAAGCCACCGGGACCACCAGTCACCAGCCCTCTTCTTCCCCACCGCCCCTTCTCGCCCCGTCCCCTTGTCCGAGGCGTCTGCTTACGTGCACAATTTCCCAATTAGTTCAGGACAACTTGCCCCCAGCAGCCCCCTTCGTGCTGTCGTCACAGGCGAGCATAGTGTCTCTCACACCCTGTGTATTATGTTTGAACCATTTCGTTGAACAAATACTGCCGCGGTGCTCGATGCCAGCCGCTCCCCCGGCAGAATTTTCAATTACTTCTCACATCCGTGACACCTTATGGTGGGTTCCACCTCGGGAACTGGGACAAGAGGGGGTTACAGGGTTTCAGAAACGAGAGCCGCAAAGCTTGGCCTCCGAGCTGTCAGTCACACGCACGCAGTTACTTCAACTCAGCCGCTTTCATCACTCTGACTGCGGAGGTGTTTCAAGTATTCTTGTTCGCCATCATCACTTTACTTTTTTAATTAATATCATATTCCAGTGACCAGGCTATAAGTGGGTGACCACGGTATATCAAACATGTACGTTTGTTCTTGCAAAACAGTCAAACATACGCTTATGTGTCTGTTTTCCGAAGATGTAGTCAGTAGGTGAAAGCAGCTGTCCGACGTGCTCTGATATGCCTTCAAGTGTTGCGTCCACCAGACTCCTTGGTTCGTATGGCTAGAACATGGCTGTGCTACGAGGTGGCGAAAACAACCTGGTCATAAATTAGTGAGATTTATCTCTATCCTCCTACTGTACACCCCAAACCCCAACACCTCCCGGAGATAGAGTGAAACTGATCTCCTGACCTTTCACAGTTTTATTCCACTGTTTTCTTTGATCCTGCAGGGTATCTGTTTCCAAGCAGCTAAGCGCTAGTGGATGGAAGGGTATTTCGCCATGCTGTGAGTACGGAACCAGTGCAATAGCGGAGTAGTGCCGTGTGTGTTGTTTCTAACATTGGTAACAGCTTAATGCTCGAAACAGTAGAACAGTAAATCCTTTAATAGGAAACAGCATTTCACAGTAATTCTCAGCCCAAAGAGAAGTCGTTTACCAGTGATCATAAGATGTGAAGTTGCTGATATTGATCACAGTAATTTGCTTTGATCAAACAGAAACATAACTGCACCCACGCTGGCTTAACCCACAATGGAAATTTTTAAAGTCCATATACATCCCTTTTTATTACATGTCACTGGTTGTACTTGGAATTGTATTATACTTGATTAAAATAATTGCTGTCTTCCCATTTTCAGTTAAAAAACTCAATTCAAGATTAACACGGCTAGTATTCGTTTCAGCTCTATATTATTTATATAGTGCAAAATCACAACAACAGTAACCTCCCTACAATAATACTATTTTGGATAATTTTTTTTTTTAGAACCAACCATTAATAAATGCATAAAGTAGGTTTTCAGCATCACTCTGTGACAGGATGTTTCGAATTTTAGAGATATTTTTGGAAAAATGCAAGAAAGCAGTCCTAAATATTTTTTAGTATGCACATTGAAGGACATATCCTGCTGAAAAACAGCTCCAAGATTCAGACCAAGGTAATACCGTCCACACTAGTTAGAAACCAAGTCTCTAAGATTTTTAGTAAAATAACCTCAGTTTTATCTGAATTTATAAAGAGAAATCTTTATGGATTTAAGATGTTCCTGCAGTTTAACGAATTAATGTGTGAGTTCTGGCTTGGATAGATAAAGTCAGGTATCATCTGCATAGCAATGAAAATGTATGCTATCATTTCTAGTAACACTGCTTAAGAGAAGCAGGTATAGTGTAAATAGAATGCAGATGTTGTTATGACAAAAGCATACATGTTTTCTTTTTAATATTATGTTTGTCAGATGTGGTTTTTTGGTAAACCTTTGATTTAAGGAACTACACGTTACCTCAAACAGACCCCGAGCCACGGGAAAAATCCTCCTGACCACCTGCATGGCCTGGCTGGGTTCAGCCAGGAAGGGCAACCAGCAGAGGGCAAAAGTCGCCAACACTGTTACACCAACCCTCACCAGCAAGAAAAGCCTACATGAAAAGACAACCAGGAGAGTAAATAATCATATGTCATAAATAATGAACTAATGAAAACAAGCAATTACTAATACTTTCCCCACTTCCTATAATCACTTTCCCCCAGATGCTTTAGTATTTACTTTAAAATTGTCTGTGAAAACAGTTCACACATACTGTGTGCAAGTCCTAAATTTGGGCTTTGACCCTTGTGTTAAGGAATGCAGTGAAAGCCATGCATCAGCTGAAAGTGTTCAGTGTAGGTCAGGATATCTTGTCAGCTGTAACTGTGAAGCTGCTGGTTAAGTTGCACACACAGGCATAGCTGAGGAGTTTGGGCATGGCCAGAGTGTCATCTGGACATATCTTCCCCCCGGGCCTTCTAATCCAGCTCTCCATTTGCTACTAAATGCCCTTGGTACATTGTTACTAGATAAACAGACACTGGACACACTAGTAACAGCATCCAATCTGATTACCTCAGTCATTCTGTGACACTCCTGAGGACACTGCTATCTTATACACTGACATTACATATCTAGTGTGGGCATTCTGTTGAAACATATGTGCACAGTGATCACAGAGTACAAGCAACAAATGTAGAGTTGAACATTCAGGATTTCACAGTCATCACTATAAGTCCTCCTGAGACATTTTGTGTTCGGCTCTAGTGAAGGGCATCACTGATCGCAGCGTGTGGGGGAAAGGCAAGTATGCACACATATATATATAAACGCGATCCACCTGTAAACTGGAAAGCCAAAGAGTCTTCTGTGTTACCTTATTTGATTGCTTTTTAAGTTTAATGAACAAAAGTACAGTGCTCAACAAATTTATTAAATCACCTGTTTAAAACTAAAAGAAATATATTGTTACTTATTAGGAAAACAACAAACTACATACAGGTTTTTATACCCAAATTTGAGCCGGCACTTTGAACTTCTCTAAGAATTTAGAAATTAATCAAGTGTAACATTCAAAAACTGAAACTTATCTTTCTCGTGAGTAATGTCAATGAGTAAGTGTAATTTGGCATATTAATCAAAAAACAATAATGTGCTTTTTCTGCGGTCACAACGACCGAGACCGACAGTCTCGGTCGTTGTGTCCTTGGGCAAGACACTTCACCCGTTGCCTACTGGTGGTGGTCAGAGGGCCCGGCGGCGCCAGTGTCTGGCAGCCTCGCCTCTGTCAGTGCGCCCCAGGGTGGCTAATGTGTGTGTGAATGGGTGGATGACTGGATGTGTAAAGCGCTTTGGGGTCCTTAGGGACTAGTAAAGCGCTATATAAATATAGGCCATTTACCAAAGGGCTTGCACATGTTCTAGAGAAAAAAATGTTTTGGTAATTACCAATACTGTTAATTTTGGGCAGCTATGACATAAACCTTACATCTAAAAAAATTGTTAAGCACCGTAAATACAATCCCAGTAAACAATATTGGGATTTTTTGTTTGTTTTTAAATGCTGTTGCTTTTCTTCCACATAGTAGCACTGTGAACTTTATGTTACCACCAGCACGCTAAAATGCTTACCAGTGTTGTGCTTAAAATTGATTGTCTTCCAAAAAGTAATTTACGATATTTGACATAAAACAATTCCCCATAACTGCTGTAAATAACTTGTTGGGCTATGATCTGTCAAACATATCACTTATTAATGATATCAAGCCATTTTGAGCCAGAAAGAACAGTCTTGTTACAAGATAGAACCTAAAACCAGTTTCACCCTTAAATATTTTTAAGAGAGATCTGGCCAAGAGGGCAGCAGATACTGCAACAAAAATAACATCACAGCTCTACCGAGACATTTTAAGTGGCCCAAAAAGACTGGACTGATTAGAATGCAGGTACAAAAATTAAAAGTCACAAGTATACCCGTACAAAACAGGACATTTCTTTATTTTATATGTAACCCTTTCAGAAAATCCTGTTGATAACAGGCTGTTTACCAACATAAGGAAATGTATTACACATAGAAAACACCTAAAAATATTGGAAATTGCTTTAATGCACAACACTGGGATTTGTTAAGTAACCATTCTCATCATTTTAGCTTACAGTATTTGAATCATACTATTATCTTTTTTTTTTTTTGCCTGTCCTGTCTGGCACTGTAGCAATCAGAATTATTGTCTGAAGGCCAAGAAAAATGGACCCCAACTGGACCCTTGAATCATACTAAGAATCATACTATTATCTAATCAGTGCTAAAATTGTGGGTGAGGTTGGAGATGAACATCTGGACTATGCGTCAGTGCAAAAAACAATCATCTTCATTATGGAAGGAAATAATAAGACTCACCCTCGGCCCATCAGGCCCGTTTTGATGCACTTTCCCAGAAGGTAACAGAAGAAAGGCAAAGCATGGTACAGCTCCATCTGTTTGTAGTTGAGAGCCAGAGAGAAAGCCATGGAGCCCAACACATCCCAGCCCAGACCCAAAGCCAGAATCCCCCACAGGGCAAAACCCAGGCTCACTCCGTTGTACCTGATACCGTTAAGGTTAATTTTGGTCTGGAAGGGCAATTTTCTGGAGCTAAACAACTTAATGTTGCAGATGTATAACAAGCGACCCAGAAAATAGCTGCTGATCCTGAGGTCAGTTCTGCTGCATAGTGTGCACATCGTCAGCTTTTCATTGTTGTATTTGGCAGTGGCTGAATAACAATAATAACAGCCTGGTTAGCTGGTGCGTTCTTCATCTCTTCAAACTGTTTTTGTAAATCTATTGTTTTAAGCCAGAACAACAAATGTTTTTAATCCTATTGAACCTACTGTATGTAGGAAATCTGAATAATAAAGAATGCAGAAATTCCACATCCATCCTAGGATCAGCTGTTCAGCGTTTCCATAGATATGCTGTGGTGCTAAATCTGCCCCATGGGACAAGCTGTGTTTTTTTTGTCTTTTTTTTTAAAGTTATGTTACGTAAGTCAGTAAAATAAATGTATATTTTTATGTTGTTAAAATATTTTAAATGCTTAAATCTCTGTTTCTCAGTGAACTAAACTCAAAAGATGCTGCAAATATATACAGTGTTAAAAAAAAAGAAAGAAACACTTTTTAATCAGAGTACAGCATCAAATCAGTTAAACGTCTGGGATATTGATCTGGTCAGTTAAGTAGAAGAGTGGTTGTTAATTCAGCTGCTTTAGTGTTAATGAAATTAACAACAGGTGCACTAGAGGGGCAACAATGAGACAACCCCAAAAACAGGAAAGGTTTTACAGGTCACTGAGATTATTTTTTCCCCTAGTTTTGTATGTGCCTAGGGACAGTATCACTACTCGCAGCCTGAGGTGATACCTGGACCCTACAGAGGTTGCACAAGTAGTCCAAGTCCTGCAGGACAGCACATCAATGACATAAGGTTTGCTGCCTCCCAGCACAGTCTCAAGAGCATGGAGGAGATTCCAGGAGACAGGCAGTTACTCTAGGAGAGCTGGACAGCACCGTAGGTCCTTAACCGACCAGCAGGGCCAGTGTCTGCTCCTTTGTGCAAGGAGCACAAATTTCACTCCTAACACATGACCCAGTCCATATCAGTTATAGATATCCAGCATGATTTTTTCCCATTGAGATTTGATCTGTTTTAGAGCAGTGCATTTAAATATAACTCACTACACTTTATTATGATTGGAGCTTTCAAGTGTGATACCTTTATAGGTCATTATTTCATATTACATTCAATTTAATTACATTCAGGACAACCTTAATGGTACATATAATATACAAGAATACAATTTATAATAGGAATGCACGTGTGCATAAAGGATACTGGAAATGTCCGTAGTCAATGAGAATTAATCCTGGGTACAGTAGAAAGCAGAACATAACGGAAACCTAAAAAGGGAAAAGGACAGACATTTTAATTCAACGCAGCAGTAAAAACACAACCTTTTAAAATCAAATCCTGTGAGAAGCTTGTTTATCTACAATTCCTCTTTCACTGTTTGATAACATAAGACACCGTCAAAACATTAGAAATGATCCCTTCAAATTGACTGCACTGTAAATGTATGAAGACCAGCTGAACTGTAATAACTTCTTGGAAATGTAATAACATCATATAACCAGATTAACTTACAATAATGACGCCATAATTTCCCAATTTGGAGGTCTAGTGCTGTAATCTGTTTTAATAAGGGTGGGTTCCCAGACTGAGAGAAAATGGGCTGGTCTGGGTCTTTAACTGAAAACTAATCATTTCATGCTCAGCTCGTCTCTGACCTTTTTCTTAGAGGATCCATCAGTCAGGTATAAACAGTATAAAACCACCGCAGGGATGTATATCAACAAATCTGCAACTAACACTGAAACAAAAAGAAAAAAATACAGACTGCATGATCTCAAATTTACGTTATACAAAGTAACAGAAAAGGTCCATGGGTATACAATGATGTGAATGATTACAGTGATTTGGGCATAATATCTAAGCAGGTATAACCACAAACATTGCTGTAAATATGAAGTAGACATGGATTATGAATGCTTTTCTTTTTCTTTCACCTCTCATAGTTACAGTACCTGTAGTTCTCATGAATAGCTTGTGCTGTGTACTTTCATAACCTCTGGACTTGTGGAGTTCCACCCATTCAGGGTTTATTGTTTTGGCTCTGCAGAAACAACAAAGCATGTATTTTGATTTTTTTTTCTTTTTCTTTACAGAAAATGTACAAATACTTAACTTTATTGGTTCCTAAAAGTGGGCAGCTGTGTTATTACATCACTATACCTTAACATTTCTCCCATGGTATGCTCACTCTTGTTCTGTCTCTCTCCTAAATTAACATTCAAATATTATGTGAAAGATCCTTTTTAAATAATCCAAATGGCTTACAGATAAGCACAGATCCAGCTGTGGTAAGCAGTGAGGGGAGGATAGTCAAGACCCCAGTAGTTCAAGTCATTGTTTGTAGTATTGAAGTACCTGGGGGAGCAGAAAGGTCACATAGTTTCATCAACAAAACTGTTTCATACTACATAAGCAATGTAGCGTGTACTGTATATAGGAAAAACTGTTGTTGATGTTATCCGTATTTAATGTTTCGCACATCAATCCATCTCAAACTTGTAAGCTGGACACAAGAGCAGGAACAGCACATGTCAGTAATGTGCGTCTTGAGTGTCACAGTACATTTCTCAAATCCATGACCTGTAATAAGACCCAGTTACTACAAACAGGTCCTGTGAATAAACACCGGGAGGTGCTAGACTGACCATTCCTGAATGGGGAGGTTGTAGGTCACTTCTTGCCAGTGCCTCTGAGCTTCATAATCGCCGAACATGAGAGGTTTCCCCGCCCCTGGTGGAAAATCATTGAGCCGTTAGTGTGAATACTATGAAGCTTGCATCATGAACGAATGGCCACCACACAACACACCCGCGCTAACACGTTTTTAAATCACTGAGTGGACGCTAACTACCGAAAGAGTCACTCTGATACGGTTAAAACAATTTGAAAGCATTGTTTTGACTAGTATAAACAGCACTGTACCAAGGGAAAGTAGTGTTTAAACGCCGACCTCCACAATTTTCCTACCTGAATATGAATTTAGCGAAACTCCCCATCTCGCAATAATGGAAAGCAACACGCAAATTGATACGAGACTCCACGTCTGCATAGCTTTACTCGGTAAAATGAGGATTTGTGGAAGAAATAAACAATAAAAATCGGTACATTGAAACACTTTTGAAATCTGTTTCGCTTCCTGTATACGTCACTCACCAAGTCTTCGTTTCAACTACTCATTGGTCGCTGGATTTCTGACGTTGCGACCGACAGTTATGATGCGTTCATGAATACTATGGAAATAATTGACATCTTCACTTTTGTCGATCATTCGTTCAGTTGTTGCAGTAATCAAACGCGTTTTAATAATCCAGTTTCAGATCATCCAATACCTTTTTTAACACGTGACAGGAAGTTTTTTTGGTATATTACTCTCACAGTTTGTGCTCACTTGTTAGAAGTTACAAGTCGAATAATGTATTCTAAATTTCCCAGGCACAGTGAAGGCATCTCTGAAAAAAGATTTATGATGGGTATTATGCATTATTAAAGATTTATTTCTTCCGTATTTTCGCTTTTTTTTTTTTTTTGCAGCTGATGCTGAATTTGGAGGTTAGAGGCCGCCTGGTAATAAATGAACACTCCTAAGATTGCTTAATAACATGGGTTGGGGGGGCGAGGCTGACTGCATAGGCATTAGGCAACTCCAGGCCTCCAGTGCTGGTGTCCTGCAGGTTTTAGATGTGTCCATTATCCAATACAGCTGATTCATAACAATCATAATCAGGAATATGAATTTGTCAATTCCAATAGTCTACAATATCCACATAACATGATTACATTTATAATGAAAAACATTTTAAAATTTCTTATCAATATAAATATGACTATGAAACATTTTTGAAATCTCAAATTATATCCAAGAAAGTAAAAACATAATAATACTATACAGTTTATAATATATTTAGTTGTTTTCTGCAAATTTGGAGGTACGTGGAAGCAGAACAAACAAATTGGCAGATAAAATGGATGCACATGGAATCAATAAGTTTGGACATTAAAGAAGCAAGCATCCATGCCAAACTGGAAATTGTTGCTGTCATAACAAATGCTTAATTCTAAGTCTTTGCAAATAGCTCAGGAACAGCTGATTTCACAAAATTTATATCAAAGTGACAGAGAAAAATCCACTATATAATCAGCAGCAGAGGGGCGACAGTCTAACTAGTGTATTAGTTTGTGTTAATCTTCTGTACACAGATGTAGATATGGGTATCACATCCTTACCTTGTCTTCCCTGCACACTGTAGGCTAAATCCAAGCCAGAGGGCGTCTTTCTCTTTGTGACCTTTTCTTTTGTTGACACCATCATCTTTGTTCTCAAGGTGTTAGGGTTTGTTGGATGAGACATGTTCCTTGTGGTTCTGGCATCAATTATGCATAAATAATAATAACCTCGGACAACTGCTGATTTGCAATGACACTTTCATTACAACAGCAGCAGCCTATAACTCACTGGTACCCATTAGTTATTAATGCCCAGCCACGCCAGCTTTACTTTGTCATTTATTGCTTCATCTCTATGCCTTTTTAAATATTCAGCAACTGCTGTACCTACATTTACTGTCTGTAATCTCCGCCCAGGAGAAGGCTATAGCTTGTGGTGCAGGATGACCTAGTTATTATTAAAGGCCTAGGCCTTGCTTCCCAATGTCACTAAAGTCTATCATGTCAACAGTCATGTTTGCTACAGCAAGTCAAGCCGGATCAACAAATCCAGAACTTCATAGAGATTTCTCCTATTATGTCTTATTTGGGAATTGTGATGATAAAGAAGTCCTGCACCTTTTCAGATTCATTCTTGAGTGCATAATTAATTGCCATTTGGAAAAATCCTGCACTATTTGTGTGCACTTAATAGCATTTCAATTCTGTGCTAGGCTTTGAAAGCCTACGTCCAGAGGGGTGTTGTATCAGTCTGGTTCAGTCTTTCAGTTATACTTGGCAGTCACTCTCTGAAACAAAGGTCATGGTTTGCACTTTAACAGCTTACTTTGAACAATATCATCACCCAGATGTTTAATGTTCTGCATGGATCAGAGACTTCTCTGGTATGTTAAAGACACATCCACCCTCATAGGGTCCTGCAAAATGTGGAATTTTGGCTTCTGAGATTGCAGCATCATTACACTCTTAAACACTAAATTTGTGTACTTGGACAAGACAGATAAAAACTAAATGCAAATGAAGTTCAACAGCCATTTTTGCCTTTCGGTGGGACAGAAAGGAGGATTTAAATGGGCTCATGAGCTCTAACAAGCCTCAGTGCAAGTGGACAAATCACTATTATATATTCCTGTGCAACTGTTTACTTGGGTTTCAGTGAATGGACAAATTGAACTATTTTTCATGCATCATTGTTTGCAGTGATGTCATTTCCCAACCTGCTACAGGATGTTTTTGTTTTACTTTAGCATCCCACAGTTTGTGCATGGGCTTGAGTCCCAAACCTGAAAGCTAAAACTCATACAGAGTTACAGATGACTATACACTGCTCTAGCAGCTAATATTGATCACGCATAAGCAGCATAGTGTAACATCAGTAATTGTAAGTTTTTGGTTTTAAAGGTTGTACTGTGAAAAATAAAGTGCATTATGTTGGATATTAATTCAATTTCTCTATAAAATATTCCTTCTTAATCTACCTCACGCACTTTGAACTTAAGAGTTGTAGCAACTTCAACGGGCAGTGATAATTTCTCTCTTTCAGTTTTCTGTGTATAGGTCTTCAGATTCCCCCCCCCCCACCACCACCACCACCTTTTACGTTTTTTTTCTTCACACAGGACAGCACAAACGTATGTCTAACACAAAAGAGATCCAAGTAAAAATAAAAAAAAATGTTATGTTTTGTTTTTTGTTTTTCCCGATAATCTAACTTTAGGTTCAAAAAGAGCTGTGACCTCTTTTTATATCACGAATGCTGACTGGACACATTTATGCATTGATAATATACTAAAAAAAAAGGATTTGTTGCCTATCATAGCCACAAGCACAATCAGCACTAAAAAACAAAACAAAAATACAAAAAAAAAACAACCTCTACATAAACTCTTTCCGCTCAGGAGGTTATATGGAGGTAAAACAAGTCAGGAATCACAGAGAGAGAGAGAGGGGCGGGAGAGCGAGCTGTATTTACAGATTGTGCTTGGATACTAATATAGCCTGTCTGGTGGAGCTGTGGGAACTACAACCCAGGCTTTTCTCCACCTGTGCACAAGCACGTGCAGCTGCATGGCTCATTATCGTGTGCGCCCGTGCGGGCGGGCGCGCGAGCGTCTATAAATGAGCGTCTTCGTTCGTTTAGCAAATTGTGCGCCATAGTTTGCACCATAATTACACGAAACTGCGCTTGGTTTTGATGAAACAAGTAAGAAATAACTTTAAGCTGACGTAGCATAATTTTAATAATAGTAATAATAATATTAATAATAGCCATTAACTCTGTTATTGTTATTATTGCACTGGCTTACCCTTTAAGTAGGCCCGTGCTGCTAGAAATCTTGTTCATGCCTGTATTTGCAGCACTGCAGCTTCGGTTCAGGAATTTAGTGCTCTGTCGTTAACAAAAGCTTTGCTTTCGGTGTTTCCTCTCTGTGTTGTATCTTAAATATTAACACAATTAACGTTACCAATTTTAGCTTAAAGGGAAAAAAAACCACTTGCAGATACTCTGCTACAATGTTACTACAAACTACAAAAATAATGGTAAATGGTAAAACATCACTTATGATCTAAAATCAAATTTGCAGTTAGATTACTCGGATAAATTTGTCCAGCAGGAAGTGTGTGTGTGCAAAGAAGAAAGAAAATTAGGTGGAAAATGTTGATGTATTATTTCAGGTTTTCACAAATATTTATTTTATTTATGATCACCCTAATTAAGAGCCGCAGGTGTATGTTGACGCCCCCTAGCGGCATGGATGTCACGGCCTCAAGGTGTTGTCAGCCTGCAACATCGCTCCTGTTGCAAGATCTCACACCCGGGCTTCACACTGCAACACTGCAAGTGTAATTATAGATGCTCGCATCCTATAAGACAGACGCGCGAGGCTGGGTTAATGTTGCTTTGTGGAGTCTGAATCCCCGCTCGTAGCCATGTACACACGTCACACAAGAAATAAATTAGAGGTTTAAATAAACAGGTTCAACAAGTGCAAGTTTGAGTCTTTTTGGTATTTAAAATTTGATGCTTTTTCTGAATATTTCTGCATCCCCCAAAATTTCACTCACCTTTCTCTAACTGTACTCTTTAGCCATCACTTCATTGTAGAGCCTGCTATATTTAATGCCTTGTCATTTTATAATCGCATGATCGAATGGCAAGGGGGAAAAATGGCAGAAATAATCAGAAATCTATTACGGGCAGTGCAATGCAGACAATGTCTCACATTTTAATTTATATATTATTTTTATGTTTCAGTAGATAAATAATCAAAGACTGGTCTTTAAAATAATAACATCACAGTCACTGCTGTAGGTAATTTGAATGATATCAATAGTCTGAATAATAATGAATTTAGTAAGTAGAAATGTCACGGTGACATTGGAGAAGACTTTTGCATCATCAGCACCTTCTTCGGTGTCTGAAAGTGAATTGGAGCGGAGAGAGAGGCCTTTTTCTCTTTCCCATGGGGATCAGATAAATATAGCCCCTAAAACCCCTCGCGCTCACCCTCTTTCTCTCTCTCTCTCTCACACACACACATTTACACATTCACACTCTCGCTTTCATATGCACACACGCACACCACTTGCTGTTTGTGTAAAAGTGATTAGCCAGACACAACTGCGAAATTGTTACCTTTATAGGAGCCAAGCCACAGAATATCGCGCAAAAGCGTACAGCGTGTGATGTGATGGTGAACCTGTGGTCTAAACTGTAACCCCCTGTCAGGGAGCATTGTCAGGAAATTCCAGGGTAAATACTTTAATAAAGGGCTACACTGATTTGTGCTCAATATTCACCTCTTTATGCCACATCCCATCATCTGAAATATGATACAAATTAGATGTATGCCTTCCTGCAAAAAGCATAAATATAAGGTAGGCATACGCGCAAATTTTCAGGATTGAATTTACTCTATAGCAAGCTAATCTCAAAGCTTTTACAAGTTTTTTTTTTTTTTTTAATTTACGATTACATTTTATTCATACACCTTTGTCAGTATTTTTAGTTATTTTTATTTGCATACTATTGTTAAATTGTAACTTTAAATATGTTTTTAAACGCTACCACGTCAATCGCAACAGCAGTAAAAAAATATATTTTGTTAAATTCTAATCCTTAGGAAGTGTAAAGTAAAGTGTAAAGTATAACTAATTTTTTTCTATTTCAATTTCTAAATAATGAAATACTTTGAATTATGCTGATAAAATGAAACATTGAAAGTAATGTTAAAAACATATATGTTATATATTATTATTATTAATAATAATATTTTATATATTCGATATTTTTAAGCCTGAAAACAGACAACAAAATAAGACAGCTTCGATTTTTTTGTGTAGCAATATTAATAATGTATGCTTTACACGAACTGTGAAGTTATTCAAATTAAATTTACGATTATTTTTTTTTACCGTGAAAAATGTTCCCTTGAAATAATGCGATTTTTTTTCTCAAATCACGTGTCAAAAATGTTAAGAATGTTAATAATGAAAATTGATTTTTAATTCTTTCTTAGATTTATTTACAAATAAATTCAGTTTACAACACAATATAGCTACATAGAATTACATATATTTGTATTTTTTAAAAATTATTATTATAAACAGTCTCTTTTTTTCCAGAGGTTTTGTGTCTTGTATGAAAAAGAAGCCAAAGTAACTATGTCCAGTTGAGCTTCTGTTACAAAAGGAAAGGAGAAAAAAAACATAAAATAATTACCACAGATCTCAAACAGGAACAAAGGGGAGAAAGGAACAGGTAAAAGTCAAACTGGCAAAATCATTTGTCTTTTTTTATACAAATATTTACAAATATTACCTGTACAGAAAAAAATCTTCTTTTTCGTTTTTTGTTCTCTGTTTTTCAACAGTCTTTACATGGCTTTACAGTCCAGTGCTGCCTATAAATTTGTGCTTTTCACACTTCCCAGTAATAATGTCTCTATATAAAAATAAGAGTTTGCTTTCTCTTCGGTTTGAAGTCATTGTGAAGGCCATTTGGACACTGCCGCCGCCGCCGCTGAGGGTAAAACGTGTCCAGAAATAATATTTGAAGGTACACTGAGGATGGGCGCGATAGCGGCTGAGGTCCGTGTCAGAGAGAGGGACTGCGCGCTCAGCAGGGCCGACTGGACGGTCACAGGAGGCCGCAGGAAAGCCTGAGCTGCGCCCGGCGAGGAAGAGGAGGCACTGGACACCCCGATTATATTTTCTATACTGAATGAAGGTCTGTTTGAAGGCTCTGATTTGATCATAGACGCCGTGCTGAGACTACTGAGTTGAAGCTGAAGGCTCGGGCTGAGCTGAGAGTTGAACGCTTTTCTGTTTAGCTCCGCCGAGGGCAGGAGAGGGACGCCCGGGGGCAGCATGGGACCTACAGGGGGGATGTACGGGTACTGCAAAGCAGCCGGATGGGAATACGCCGCCGGGTGGATACCGTAGTGTCTCCCGTAGGGCCCTCCAAGACTGTACGCCCCGAAACTTTGCATCATGAGAGCAGTCTGGTCCCTGAGCACATCTGGCTGAACTCTCTTGAACCTTTTCCTCCTCCTGAGGAAGCTGCCGTTGTCGAACATGTCCTCTGAAGCGGGGTCCATGGTCCAGTAGTTGCCCTTGCCGGGGTTACCAGGTTCCCGAGGGATTTTTATGAAGCAGTCGTTGAGAGACAAGTTGTGACGGATGGAGTTTTGCCACGCCGGGAACTTCTCACGGTAATAAGGGAAGCGGTTGCTGATGAATTCGCAGATCCCGCTGAGGGTGAGCTTTTTCTGCGGGCTTTGCAGGATAGCCATGGTGATAAGTGCGATGTAGGAGTAAGGCGGCTTTACCAGGCTACTCTTGGGCTTCTGGATCGCACCTGGCGCTGCGCTCTGGTCGTGACCCTCTCCTTTTCCGGTGCCCGATTCTGCCTCCCCGGCGCTCTCGCAGCACGGACTCCCTACCCCGGACGTCATCTCCTCTTTCTCCACCTCGATCTCGTCTTCCACCTCCTCGTCTCCCGTTTCCCCCCGGAGGTCGTGCAAGATGCCGTCTCCTGGGCTGTCGCAGTCGCTGTCCACCCTCTCCATGCCCTCCTCATCTCCCTCGCCCACTACGTCAATATCCACGTCCTCGGCTGTGAGCACAGTTTGGCCGGACATGTCGCTGGCTCGTTCGCTGCCTCCAGACAGGGTCATCTCACTTCTTACTGACACCGTTTTATTTTTTTTATTATTAAAAAAGTCTCACTGCAGCCGAAAAAGACAGAGCAGCCGCGCGATCAGTGCGCTCGCGCTGCTGGTTGTCAACAGATCGGATGCTTTCCCCTCCCCAAAAATCTAAATGTGATCGAACCGGACGCCTGCCAGTCCAGCCGACAAGGAACTTCAAACTTCTACAAATATTTCTCCACTCGGTCAGTGAGCAGGCCCGGGGAGCAGCACGTCTCGCCTAGAAGTTGTTTTGCAGACAGCGCGACTTTTGCGCTCCGACGTCCCTTCTCGGTGCTTAGATTTCCTGGACGAGCGATATTTGGAGAACCGAGCCGAGATGACACATGCTGCTCTGAAAAAGGCCGGGGCTTTTAACAAGACTGTCTGATAGATTACTTTCCCTCCCCACTATAAGATATACTATCAGCGCTGGACACGTGGTTTGGTGACGACAGACGCCCCCCTGTCCTCTCTCCACTCTCCTCCCTCCACCCACCTCTCCTCTCCTCTCTGTTAAACCATGCAAACTGGAGTTGTTTCATGGATTTGTCAACAATGGGACATCAGCAGTGCTGCTTTCCGCTTATTTTTGTGTTCGTCCGTCATAGACCATTTAACGGTGGCAGAGGGAGGAGGAAGAGGAGGAGGGGGAGAAAATTGGCTCGCGTGATTGAAAGATCTGACGCGCAATAATGTGACCGCGTTAAAAAACAAACCAAAGCTTTAACTTTGCTAACGCGAACTCTGCTGACAGCTGCAGAATGAAAACGACAACAGCTAAGTTAACGGAATCTTCCTTCAAGTTCATGAATGTATTGACTTCTATATATATATATATATTTATAGAAACTGTTTAATTGTGCATGCGTAGTTTATTTTTAATCCCCACACTTTATTTTAGCGTAGAGTCCGTGCATGTAACTCTCCTTGAAAGGATACGTTAGACATGTTTTTTTTATTGATATTTTTGCTTGCTCTGTTCATTCGGTGCTGGAATTGCATGCCTCGGTGCTCCCAGCTTTAAAGCCCGGTCGCGTAAATCCAAGCAGCGAATGCAAAGCATGAATTCCAGTCTATTTATTCCCGCAGGATTTAGCCGAGGTGGGAAGAATATTGAAGAAGCGGCAGCAGCGACGATGAATGGGACGAATGCAGAATTTCCTTCAGAGTTTGGAAGAGGTGCTAACGACCCCCCCCCCCCCCCCCCCCCCCCCCCCACCCTTTCCCCCGTGTCCGTGTCACCCGAGTTTTTGCATTTGAAAAAAAAGTAGGAAATGCGGGCAGCGGGTGAGTGCAAAGAGAACGTTTATTCACAAAAGCGTGAAGGTGAGCGGTGCAGGCTGAGCTCTGACAGAGGGGGCACGTCAGGTCCTTTACACAAGGCTTCCTGCGTCGCGTGCGAAAATCTGGGAGGACTGATAGGAAAGCACGAGCTGCTGTATTTAGGCCGTTTGTCAAAGCGGCTTATCTTAACGTTTGTGTGTTAAAATAAAAACAGCAATTTAGACATTTTCGAGCTTGACATAGGCGCCTTGAACGTACACACGGTTTCTGGAACCTCTCAGGAGGAAATACCTAAAAATCAGCACGAGCCAGTTACTTAATGTCAGGGCTTTATTCAAATAAAATTAACGATACAACACTGAATTATTATTATTGTTATTATTATTATTGTACTTAATTTGTATAATTTGGGGGTAAATTTGATCCCTTAAGTGCCTTCACAGCGCCTCTTCACCGGCACCTGAGCTGGCGAAGCTAAAAGTGGGATTAAATTAAAACACTATCATTAATAATGCGTGTGTGTTCGGGTCAAAAGGACGGAATCGTGGATTCCGATCGGACTGGCTCCGCGTTAATCTCTCGATGACCCGCGCGATCTGGATGTCCGTCAATACCGGGGCTACTTAGAAGATGAATCCAGAGGCTTGGGGTCAACTTTCATCCTGTTCCTCCGCGCGGCGAGAGTGTATTTAAGGAATCGCTTATTTGCTTTGTGGATTTGTCAGATTAAAACATAAAAAAAAAAAGATATATAGTTGAGTTTTAATTGACAGATTTTTTTCAATATATATTTTTTCTTTTTAAAAGGAAAACTTTTTCCATCACAGTTCGTTCTTTTCTTTCTTTCATTACATTCGGGCGTTTAACAGCAGAATAACTCATGTTGGGCCCAATCAAGAATCCTCCTTTTCTTTGTCTTCTTACAGAAGAAATCTTTTACAGGAGCAAAATAAGAGACACGTGGGTATAGCAGATGTTTGATTTTATTTATTTATTTATTTTTACAGTTTTCTTATATTTTTGTTTTACTTTAAAGAATCAGATGATCGCAGAACAGCTGTCCTAACCCCCTTCTTTTAGGAAAGGCAGGTGCAGCAAGCCTTCATTAAAAACAAAAAATAAAAAATCCCGGAGTTGCAGTGTTGTGTGAAAGGCGGCGTAACTGCTGATATAACCTGACTGCAAAAGCACCGAGAGGGGGTTTCAAACCCGTCCTTCCTGTGATCTTTTGAAGCCTCATAAATCCGCTTTTATACCTCCGCAGTTTGTTAATGAAAAGTACGTTTTAAGCACGCATGCACGGCTTAGCGCGACAAAACCTTTTAGTGTAATAAGCCATCTCGTTCCTGCATGAAACCAACGAGTGCAAGCAGGAGTGTCGGGGTGGCTGGGTGGAGGTGGGAAGAGGAGATGGCGATGGAGCAGCAGAAGCAGAAGCGGCGGCGGTTGAGGCAGCACAGGTGATGGAGAGGAAAGAGCCAGCACATGTGATGAGTGCACGCCGTACCAGCAAGGTCACCGAACAAATAATTGTCATCATAATAAGGCATTATGCTCCCGCGATTCCTGCTTTCTGCCCCGTCCTCGTGCGTCTGTCCCTGGGTTCAGAGGTCACCTGCAGAAGCTGGGAGGTTGGAGGAGTGCGTTGCTCAGAGAGACTCTGGCGAGGCTAACGCCTCAGACTGCTACAGAGCTGAGTTTGTCTGAATGAATAAAGGTGACAGGAGACGCTTATTATCAAAATTTGGTGGCGAGGGAAAAGAAAAGGTGAAGATATGTGACTTATAATTTATTTTTATTTAGTCTACCAGATTGGACAGCATGCTTATTTTGTGATACTACTACTACTACTACTACTACTACTACTAATAATAATAATAATGATAATAATAATAATAATAATAATAATAATAATAATAATAATGATAATAATAATAATAATAATAATAATAATAATAATGATAATAATAATAATAATAATAATAATAATGAAGGGGTGAATAATTTTAAAATAGTTGTAATTTTCTTATATACAAAGTATTTGTAAGTTGTATAAATATATACAAATCATATGTTTCTATAAACGTATTAATATAAATATTTAAAAGTATGGCTGTATTATATTTTTAATTGTCGATAATTTCCTGACACAGGCGTCAGGGCTTTTTAGAGTAGAAAACTACTGGAGGTTTTTTGGAAGTGCTGTCCTAATAACATCCCAATTGGCACACAAAAACATTCGGAGTACAAACAGCTTTGTAACAGCTTTTCCTGTAAAACTCTCAAAAGTAACTTTGGCGTAAAACCTCGCGTGCGCACTGGTGAAACCAGGATCTTTATTTTCCTGCAAAATATGCTTAAGACATCTGTAAAATGTTATTTTATATAATTATTCATTTGCATGTCTTGAGGGAGTCTTTAGAAGAATAAAACGTTGTGCATGATGCAAACATGACAATATTAATGCTCAAAAATGCAACTTTACATTGAAGCGGGCTAAATAATTCACATTCTTGCACGGATTTTCCGCAAAACCAGATCTTTAAAGGCAGCTCACTGATCAGGTGACAGAGTGCATCTCTAGGGGCAGCATGCAACTCCCAATGTGACGATAAACTGATACATTCTTATTGCGACCATTATGTTAATTATTTCACAGCAGTCAGTCAGATCTTTGGATTGTCACATTAAATAAAAAACGAAATAGCTCAATATTAGAATATCACAACAAAACTTTACACATTCTTCTTCCCCAGAACTGGATTTTTTTCACATTTTACTCGTAAAATCCAGAAGGCAGGTATGACAGCTTTTCACCTCCCCTCCTCTTTTTTGTGTTCGTTTCTTCCTCTTCTCTTTTGGAAATCACCATTTTCAGCCCTTCTCAGAATCCACTCTATCAACCTGCGAGTTTCTGTCAAACAATATGATGGAGCTCATTTTTTAACCCTCCCTCCTGCTGGATCGGCCGCAGCCAAATCTCTCACATGTCACGTCAAAAGCAAGAAAAAAGGACCTAGAATGGAAGCCAAAGATCCGAGCGTGTATGCTGTCTCTCTCTCACTGTGTGTGTGTGTGTTTGTGTTTTGTTGGACGTCCCATCTGTTTGACGCGTCTGTATAAAGACACATTTCAACAGGTCAGGCTGCGCAGTTGCAGCAGGTGATCCATGAAACGTCGTGCCTTTACTCACTTTACCATTTACAGCTCATTCACGGGCCGTTTTTGGATGCTAATGCGGTTTTATATTTTTAATGGGGATCGATTGAGCGATAATATCACGTTTAAGGGGACACACCCCACGCCTTTCTATTGATTTCCCAGTCTCAAGTTTAGGTCTCCTACTTACAGCCACTGTTTTCCATCTTCCCTTTAATAGTTTCCCCCCAGATCAGCATGCTTGTGTTTCAGGTAGGAAAAGAAAAAAAAATCAACTAATTTCTTTCATTATTTGAAAAAAAATTGGGGGGATTGCACTCTTAGTGGACACTGGCGATATCTGGGTCAAGCGGCGAGCAGAAATAAACTCATGCACAGCTTAAACAGCTGTCTGTCACTAGAATAAGTCGAAGACCTTTTTTTCTAGCCTGAAGATTTTCGTGTTGTGACATAAAAGATAATTTGAAATAAATCAAGCAAACATGAGAAACAACAATAAAATAAGAGAACGTAATATATGAAAATTCGGGAAAAAAATCAAAAGATTTTATTCCCGTAAGAGATGTATCTGGTTACAAAGAAGGACACGTTACTTTATTGTCGCTTTGAATTAATATTGACTGATCATTTTCACGTCCTTTAATGTACACAAACCACATTTTTTCATTTGTTTTTACATAAATTTGTATTACAATCTAATATCAAATATTTTAACTCGTAAACACGCCGGCCTTCGCCCCTGTCCCCCCCTACGGCTGCCCGTGAGTGAGAAGCCCCCAGGAGAAGGCTGGTTGCGTGGAAACTCGCAGGTGCTGGTGGGAAAGTGACACCTTCAGTTAAATGCAGCCGGATTACCATGCCATTGTGTGCTTGTTAAATACGCGCGGTGTCACCCTATTTGTAGGTTCATTGTCATTCAGATTAAGGACTGAATCGGAATATCACTGTGTTGCGATTCAAGCCGTAAACAGTGCAAATTGGCCCAATTGCGGGCATTTAGCGCGGTGCCAAAACACGCGCACCTCGTCTTTGAACTGAATCACTGAAAGAACAGTAAACGATGTGCTAATAGTCACAGCCAAAGATGTCAAATGATAAAGAAAGCATCTCAGAAATACCTATAATAGCGCTCACAGGTTCATCTCCACGTTTTTAACCAGTGTGTAAGTTTCAGAATAAAAAGTGAGGAAATCAGTGCATTTAATAAACGTTTCACTGGATTTTGATTGTATTGGCCCTTTGTTTTCAGGAGTACACTTGATTTGAGGTTATTTGCCATTGCAAAAATTCTTGAAATGCAGAACAATAAAAAAAAACCCTTATCTCACATTTCTTTGATTTCACAATGAAAATCTTCACGCGCCAGTATTAATGTTTGCATCCAAAGCACCTTTTCCCCATAAGCATGGAAGAGAACTCTCATTCAGCTCGACCCCTGAACTCAATATCCTCCTGCTTATTGATGCATATATATAAATAAATGTAACATCACAGTAAATTACCTCCTACATCCCGCCTGCCCTACACGTAATAATACACCTTCACATAATCTGTCAAGTTCTTCACAGAGACACTTTACCTCTTCACGAACCCAATTATTGTGGGAGAAAAAAAATGAGATAATGAGACAAAAGCTTTCGGTCGGAGAGGAATGGTGTTTTCATTGTATGATTGACCGAAATGTGTGTTTGTGTTTAAAACGTATGACTTACAAAGAAGCTTAAAATGATGTATAAATGATGTATAAAAAGGTCTAAGATCACATTAGTATCACTTGTCTATAACGTGCTTGTTCTCTTGCAGGCCTAATATTATTCCTTTAATCTCCAAACATAATATTTTACATTTAATGTATGGCTTCCCCTATTTGCGTTATTTAAAAAAATGTCCTTGCCTGTTATTCCTGCGGGGAAGTGCATATCACACATCCTAATCAAAGTCCTGGTTCTGTCCGTTGAAATTAAGGACTGCACCTTTAAATTGTCAATTACTCTGAGGTTAAGTGGACTGAATAGACCCAGTGATTCAAATCAGGTGTTCCACCTGATCGCACATTGCTATCTGACTTCATTTCATTTTTACCCCAGATGGCGAAGTGCATTTCACACACAAAGAAAACATAAACTTACTTCGTTTCAGCAAACCTATTTTTACTCCCCTTCCAGTATCCATTTAAATACATTTAAACTGGTCATGAACACCTAAAGAGTGCCTGAGTAGATGTTGCAGCCTTTAAGCTATGCTTCAGTTCTCTTTCACACTAAATGCAGCAACAGAACTACAGCAGTAAAAATACACAAAACCTTTATATAAAACACAAGATAAAACCATCTAAAATTATTGCAACAGTGTTGCATTACAATATTTGCTTTTAGGTAGAACGTCTGCAGATAATAAAGCAAACAGCATAGCGGGGTTAACAACAAGGTTATCTCCCTTGCATCCATGCAGGGAGTCCAAAGTAAGCATCAATATTTTACAATCCCTCCAGAATCCTCTTCAAAGATGTAATCAATGCCTCCTATTCATTATCCATGTGTATGTCTTCTAGGTATGGCCTTTGTCATTAAGCAATAATTCTCTTCGCCACAGTCCCACATTACTCTGCAGCTCCATACTTTTACAAATGCCTCGGGGCTATAAATACTAATGAAATCTCTTTGCTTAATTTGATTTTGCTGGTACACTTGCAGTTATGGCTGAACTTTCCCACGAGAGAGGCTGATTGAACACTTTCAAGTCCTTATGGAAGCAGGAAAACATTCCAAAGAGCTGGGGAGATCATTTCCATAATTACCCCGATTGGCAGCCTAATGACCTTCTGTGACAATAAAAAGATCTCTTGTTAATTCCATTTCTGTCGCTGACATTCAAGAGATTCCTATCTTACATGTTTGAGGGTTCACAAGATAACAAGTGTACTTTTTTTTCTCCCTGTCGTTTTTCAGCGAGCAAAAGAGCAGCCCCATTCAGTTTGGCTCCCCCCAACACACTGCAGCGATGTGCCTCCGCCTAGCTCTGAAAGGGATCTGCTTGTGCCTGCATGGCTCGTCCACCCTGCCCAAAAGTTGGATAATTTATGGGCCTGAGGGAGATTATAAAGATGGATCTTTGAGGCAATCAATTCTCATGTTGCGTTTTGAATGGTGGGATAGAAATGAAGTGCAGAATAATTAAAAAGATCACAAGTCCCCCTTCGCATGTAATAATGAGTAGCTCCAGAGGCAGTGGGCTCTGCCACAGTGCCGGAGGAAGCGCCTTTGATTTGACTAAGAGGACACCCGGCCTGGTCCAACACTCTGCTGCACAAAAGGGGGGATTTCACCCACCGCCACACACTGAGCCAGCCTTGAGGACTGTGTGCTTGTCCACCAGCGAGATCATAAGCAGATACTGTTGTCACAGGAAGTGGCGGGGGGGGGGGGGGGGGGGGGGGGGGGGGGGGGGATTGTTGCTTGGATGTCAGAGTTGGCATGAAAAGTGATGGAGGCGGCTGTTTGGAATATGTTTCACAATGCTCAGTGTTATGGGATTTTAAAATAAAATCCATGCGCCCTTTGCATATGAATTCGTGTCAAAATGTACCATCAGCCCTCTGCATGAACAACTGTGAGTTGTTGTGTCCTGATGTAGTCAAATACAGCCTTTTTTATACTTCTGAATGCATTAGGCCAAATGTGAGACTTGTGTTTGTTGGTTGGCTTTTGGAAAATAACAAATTTCTGAGGAAATGTCTCGGTCCAGTCAGGCTTTGTTGCATGAGTACACTCAAAGATTGATAGAGGCTCAATTTTTACACGCACACACCACAGCTTCTCAATATGATCACAAAATAAGGCAAAAAGGACACTGTTATGAGCTTGGGAGGGTATCTTAGAAACAGATGTCTGCGTGTGTGGCTGCTTTTCTCTGCTGGATAGGGGGAAATGTAATGACACCTGGCAGCAGGCTCACACTGAATATCATTTTTCTGGTCACTTGGTCAACTCAATGTTGGCGAATTGCACACACTTTGAGAGTAGAACACAGCTGCAGGCAGCAGTTAGAGTAGATTTTCCTTGTAAAAAGGTGTTAACATGTGTTAAGTGATAACCTTGCATAGTTCTTTTATGTAGTCGAGATCAAGTGTACGTGCAGGACTCGTGATTCATCCTCCTGATGGTTCTGAAAAATGCATTTTTGGTGTGGAGTTTTCTAATGCACTGAACAAATAGAATACCAGTGTGGCAAATCTCAACGAATGAGCTAGGGCATGATGATAAATTTGCAATGTTAATATCTGGAAGCATTGGGGATGATTGAGTGTTGCTGGGCAGCTACAGTTGTTTACATAAAAAGATCAATGGACACAGTTTTGTTCTTGAGCCAATATAAAAAGTGACAGAATGTAACAGAAAATGTGAAAAATTCCGACAACGTTCAGGAGATGTGCATGGGTCAAAACTGCTTTTTTTTTTACATTTCTTTTTGACACATTGAGAGTCCAGATTCAAGATTTTAAACCTTTTGATCAGTACTTGTGTAGTATTGGTGGTATTACCATAATGATAAATGATGTACGTAGCTTCAAAATCATGTGTTTGAGTGTTTGTGCAATTTGTGCATGTAACAGGGCGGCCCTTAGCGGCTGGAAACACAGTGAGATGGACCAAGGCAATTGTAGTGGAACAAAGTAATTATTTGCTATACAGCTCACCTTACAACAATTAATTTGTCGAGCTTCTTCACAGCACAAAAATCCATCCTCTAATGACAACTGGCAGCCTTAAATATGTTCAGCTGTCACAGACTTAACCATTATTCCACTCTCAGGTAAATTCTTAAATCCCAACCTTCCACCACAGTATACAATATATCAATAAGAATAAATAAATACATAAATACATTTTCACATTTACATATTAATAAATATTTCACACTTTAATGTTACACCAAACCCAATATTATAAAAACCCAGAAACCCAAGCACAAAAAGATTCACCACACTCTCTTTACCAATGGTCTCTCCCGGAACCTTTAAATGGTGTCTGGACCCCCAGTGAAACGTTTGCCCAAACACCTTGAAGAGGACACAGGCAAGAAAGCTGAGTAATCATTATCTTACACTTATTTGCACCACTTTCATCCCTAGATTTCACACACACATTTGCATTAGTTTTCCTTACTGGTAAACCTTAATCACAATCTCAATCACCATTCTTCTCTCCTGACAGACAACCACCACATTCCTTGATGAGGAGCAGCTGTGCAGGATCTGAAATAAGGCTACCAACTGATTTTAAAATTCCCAATAAATGGTCAATAAATATTTAAACTTGTGTGCAAATCCATGCTTAAAGTGCAATGCTAAATAAAGTGCTTGATAAGGTGCTTTTAACAAAGTGAAAGGTGTGCTCTAAAGTGCTATACAGATAATATAAATAAATGCAGTAAGGGAGTCCTCTTCCTTACAGTGAATAATGCTGAGATTTGATGTTTTTGTGTCATGTGAAACCAAAATCTGTGCGCTTTTGAAATTGAAAGGATGATTTAAAAAACAGTGAAGAAGGACCTAAGATTCAGCACATTATATGATTCTCTTTGAGAGGCAGCTTTTGCTCTAAATATGACTTTACATAGTCCTTTTATTCAGTTGGGACCATATGCAATGGCAGCCTCTGAAGAAAACAACTTTATGCCTGTTACTCTGTGCACATACCATCGTCCTGTTGAGGGCACAGTTTCATGCCATCTGTTGGCTAGAACAGGTAATAAGAGCAGTTGTGAGTTTATGCACAGGATGTGTGCCTTGGTGTAAACTGTATTCTACCCACTAACTTAACGGATGTGATAAGCTGTGTAACAAGCCCTTAGAGCTCACCCTTAAGTTGCTTCAAAAAGAGAAAAAAACAGCCGAGTGAAGCTTTTGTACCTCTTAATCTGCTTGTTAATAATCCAGGCATTCATTTTTATGTTTTTCCTCTAATTCTAAACAAAACCATCTGGTTTCTCACTATTCTTTATTCCCCCTCAAGCCGTTTCTGGTTCAGGAACTTTTGGAAAATCAGATCAACCAGTTCATTTAAACATGTTACAGAATCATCAAAGATCTGCAGTTAATAGTGATTTGGCTGGCTTCTTCCTGGCCTGCAATGTTACAACTCAAGAACCAAAGGAGAAGCTAAATGGCTAATGGGGCCATGTGACTGGACGTGAGAAAGCAACTCAGAACAGAAAATCCAATTATCATGTTAGGATTCTGCATGAAAACAGTCTATACTAGAAATTAGAGGTATTCCAGTCAGATGACTCCTGTTAGTGTGGCTAATGTCATTTGAAAGCGCCTTACGCCTTCTTTGAATGTTATTAAATGTTTACAAATGAGTATAATGTGCTAAAATGCGATCAGAAAATGGTCTGGTTATTCAGTGTAGGCATTCAGTTTGAGCAGTCACTTCCTAAGATGGTTTAGTGATGCATTATGGGTAACAAACATTGAGTTAAAGCCCCACAGAAACACGAGAAATATAAATGAAATATTAAACAGATTTTTAGGGATCCAGCAGTGTCCTTTTATGTTTATTGGAGAGCAAGCATGTCAGTTAGGACTGGGGACCGAGAGAAATGAGCAGTCCCCAGCTGGACTTGAAACTTAACCACCAGGACTAAATGATTCTGCAGCGTGCATACTGAAACATTGCTAAAACAGTGTTTTGCAAAGTTACTTGAAATTATGGGCTCCAAAGAGGATGCTTTGTGCTTAAAAAAATTGCTTCTCCATCCCAGATGTTTGATTAGATGGAAGATCATGAAACATCTCTTTGTTTTATTTCACCCAGATGGAATCTCTGCAGCAGACTTCATTGTGCTGCTACAGCAGAAATGACAAATGACCTTCATTTCTCTATTCAGCTGTAAAAGATAATATCATGGACATTAAATAATAATGATGATATATATGTAAAATCCCAAACACATGTGTTCCGATAAGAATCACCTTGCTGAGAAAGTGACCCGAGTCACTCAGAGCTTGAGCGTATGTACATTCTACCAGTCACACTTTAGTTTGCACTTCTTTTGTTCCCTAGATATTAACAGTTTGTGGCACTTATGTAATGATTACCCATTTTATTTCCCCTACAGGGACTTGTCGTCTTGGGTCAGGTTTTGCTGCATCCTGCAAGGGGCTTTCAAACTTTCTCACAAAGGCCCCATTCTCCTCTGTGTTGCTCTTCTTCATCACCCAGCTCCAGGGCATGGCAGAGCTGCTCAAACCCCTGTATTGTCTGGGCAAAACCACATATTAAATTTGCCCTGCATAAGCCATTTCATTGAGCTGCTGCAGGAATTCCTTTGCTGGGTCATCTATCTGTGTACATGGTTTGGACACACATTTGAAACAAAGCGAGCCAGTCAAGGATAATATTGAGGAAGCTACATACATTTCAAGTTTTGCAGCATATGTCATTTCTGTTTCATGCTCTTTTGGCATTAGAGCGGTTGGTGCAGATCCATGCAACGGGAACACTGCAAAGCTGTAGCTGCGAGCGATCCAAAATTTCTCCTTGCATATGTAATGTTTTGAACTTCATTATGAATTCTGGATTTTCCCCCCATCAGGAATGTCAACTGAATAGAAAAAGAAAGACGCTAAGAGAGCTCTCTATGCACAGCTAACAATTCACAATGAATAATAAAGAGAAGGAAATCTGATTCAACGCGACCAGTTGCACTGTGGATAAATTATCCACTCTGTTTTGGAACCATACATGAACGTATCCCGCCTTTTCTTTCTCATTTGTGTTGAGAAGTTGCAGATTCCATATTTGTAGCGTCATCTCCAGAGCAGCACAGCAAGTATTAGCTTAATACTTTATGACCACATTAATGATTTATTTTGGACTGCTTATCGTTAACATAATCACGAGTATAGATTTATTAGTCATGAAAAACGCAATGTTATCAAGGACAAAATGGAAAGTCTGTCTCGGTAAAATCACAGAAAGCAAACAAACTTGTGATGGTGATAAGATATGGATCTAAGAGCCTGATATGTAGTGGATTTCAGTTTTATGATTTTGTGGTCTTACGGGACATTACTCTGTATTACTCTGTTTAAAAGAGAAAAAAAGCAGAACAAGAAAGTCTCTTTTTGTTTTTCCGTGCACACAAACCAACAATGGTTCAATTCTGGATCAACCATTAATCTCTGTGTACAGGGAGTGCAGAATTATTAGGCAAATGAGTATTTTGTCCACATCATCCTCTTCATGCATGTTGTCTTACTCCAAGCTGTATAGGCTCGAAAGCCTACTACCAATTAGGCATATTAGGTGATGTGCATCTCTGTAATGAGAAGGGGTGTGGTCTAATAACATCAACACCCTATATCAGGTGTGCATAATTATTAGGCAACTTCCTTTCCTTTGGCAAAATGGGTCAAAAGAAGGACTTGACAGGCTCAGAAAAGTCAAAAATAGTGAGATATCTTGCAGAGGGATGCAGCAGTCTCAAAATTGCAAAGCTTCTGAAGCGTGATCATCGAACAATCAAGCGTTTCATTCAAAATAGTCAACAGGGTCGCAAGAAGCGTGTGGAAAAACCAAGGCGCAAAATAACTGCCCATGAACTGAGAAAAGTCAAGCGTGCAGCTGCCAAGATGCCACTTGCCACCAATTTGGCCATATTTCAGAGCTGCAACATCACTGGAGTGCCCAAAAGCACAAGGTGTGCAATACTCAGAGACATGGCCAAGGTAAGAAAGGCTGAAAGACGACCACCACTGAACAAGACACACAAGCTGAAACGTCAAGACTGGGCCAAGAAATATCTCAAGACTGGTTTTTCTAAGGTTTTATGGACTGATGAAATGAGAGTGAGTCTTGATGGGCCAGATGGATGGGCCCGTGGCTGGATTGGTAAAGGGCAGAGAGCTCCAGTCCGACTCAGACGCCAGCAAGGTGGAGGTGGAGTACTGGTTTGGGCTGGTATCATCAAAGATGAGCTTGTGGGGCCTTTTCGGGTTGAGGATGGAGTCAAGCTCAACTCCCAGTCCTACTGCCAGTTTCTGGAAGACACCTTCTTCAAGCAGTGGTACAGGAAGAAGTCTGCATCCTTCAAGAAAAACATGATTTTCATGCAGGACAATGCTCCATCACACGCGTCCAAGTACTCCACAGCGTGGCTGGCAAGAAAGGGTATAAAAGAAGAAAAACTAATGACATGGCCTCCTTGTTCACCTGATCTGAACCCCATTGAGAACCTGTGGTCCATCATCAAATGTGAGATTTACAAGGAGGGAAAACAGTACACCTCTCTGAACAGTGTCTGGGAGGCTGTGGTTGCTGCTGCACGCAATGTTGATGGTGAACAGATCAAAACACTGACAGAATCCATGGATGGCAGGCTTTTGAGTGTCCTTGCAAAGAAAGGTGGCTATATTGGTCGCTGATTTGTTTTTGTTTTGTTTTTGAATGTCAGAAATGTATATTTGTGAATGTGGAGATGTTATATTGGTTTCACTGGTAAAAATAAATAATTGAAATGGGTATATATTTGTTTTTTGTTAAGTTGCCTAATAATTATGCACAGTAATAGTCACCTGCACACACAGATATCCCCCTAAAATAGCTAAAACTAACAACAAACTAAAAACTACTTCCAAAAACATTCAGCTTTGATATTAATGAGTTTTTTGGGTTCATTGAGAACATGGTTGTTGTTCTATAATAAAATTATTCCTCAAAAATACAACTTGCCTAATAATTCTGCACTCCCTGTATGTGCAGCTTTTAATGCCTATCTTGAGAGACATTAATCTGATGTAGTATAAACTCAGTGGGTGTTCTGCAGGTGATCTGAGTGACTGCGTTATTATATTGGGGCCAATTCAGATGACTGGTAATCTCATTTTTGGGTTCTTTTCTGTGAATGTTCCTTAGCAAATTAAAAAAAATCAACCAGATGGTTTTGTTAGCCATAAAAAAAAAATCTCCTGGCATAATTCTGGCTGGATATTTGACCACGCTTCTTTTCAGCACTTGTAGAATTCATCAAAATTGGTTGATTTCCTGGCAGGGATCGGCTCCACAAGTTTTCAATGGGGTTGCGTTCAGGAAAGTTCACTGCAGAAACTTGATGTCAGCCTGCTTTATCTCTTCCACAACCTGGTAACTCAAAGAATTTGGAGGTAGTCCTCCTTCTTTATTATTAGATCTACTTTGTAAAGTACCAGTACCACTGGTAGCAAAACTGCTGCAGAGCATGATGCTACCACCTCCATGCTTGGCAGCTGATACAGTGTTCTAAGAATTGAAAATGTATATATTATATATACATTAAATACCATATATTCTATTTCTGTCATTAAAGATGTATTCTGTACAATCATTCCACCCTGAGAAAAGAAGAGTTCAAAGAAATAATTAAACTCACCAAATTATCATGATATTCTTGCCCATATTGAGGTTAGGTAAACTTCTGAACACAACTGTGTATTACTGTAGTGATCACTGTTTAAATAAAACACACAAGAGTGAAGATTTAGAAGATTCTCATCAATGTTGTAACCAAGTAAGAGTGATTGTGGTGCAGCTGAAACAATTTTAAGAATGTTAAATCAGACAAAATATAGTTTAAAACTTATTAAAAAACAAAACAAAGGCTGCAAATCGTCAGACAGACTTAAAACTGAGGTTCTGATCCTTACTTTTTGGTTACACTGGTGAATTTTGGAGCTGGAGCCCATTGCACGTGCTTAACTCAACTGGGGGTGGGGGTGGGGGTGGAGCAAACCAGTTTCCCATCTCAAGGTTAATCAGGAACAGACTCAAACTTTGTTAAAGCGTCTTTCTGGGAAAGACCTTTGTTCTCTGCCTAACTAGACTGATTAGTAGTTGGGATCACAGGTTATGCTGGCTGGCTGTTTTTGTTGTTTTCTCATTGAGGTTTTCTTGGATGGTAATTAACTGGCAATCTTCAGAGTAGAATGTGACATGGCGCACAGGAAAGGTGAGATCTGCTGGAAACATCACCCAACACTCATCAGTGTAGTTCCTTCCCATATCACTTTGTGTAGTACTTTTATTTTCACTTTCTGAAAAATCGTAGCAGGCTCATTTAAACCTCTTTCTGTCCTCCATATTATTGTCTTCGTCCCCTCCTCTTAGATCCTCCATGTAGAAAGTCACTCGTGATAGATGGAACATACAGACTTTCCTTAGACCTAAATAATAAAGGAAGGAGTCTGTATTTTCACCCCGTTTTAACTTCGATACTGGATCACTAAAATAGTAATCCACAAAGCATATAATGCATGGACCGTGTTGGTGTGAGTCATGAAATGCGTGTGGATTACACACACAACTGTCCTAGCAACTCGTGTGTGTGTATATGTATTACCACAGGTAGATATAGCATTGGCACTGAGCTTTGCTGCCTGTATGCTCCATTGGATCCACACGGTACTGCAAAAATAAACAAACCAATATACCAAAAAACAAAAAATCAAGATCTCTAAAACTCTAAAACCAATTTTTCTTCACACTGATAATATAAAAATATGATATAAAATATGACAGGATCTCTTAAGTGTAACATCATTTTTGATTATTTACTTTTCCATACTGACTTTTATTTGCATGTCATCGCTATCATACTGTACAACCTACAGGCTGTCAGGTAAGGGGCGGTTGTTGGCAGCAGGAAAAACACTATTGTATATGTGGAGTGGAACACAAACATGTGTTTGGCTAAAGCCAGATTCACGATCCTAAATTTGTGTCTGTCGGAGTAACCTTTTGGCTACACAAGGAGAAGGTTTATGGGAATTCAACTAAGAAGTCATCCCTCGACAGCAATGGTGCTATGCGTAGGCCAATGGAGAATTGTGCAAACATGAACAACAATAGTCAACATTGCAAGTTGTTAAACAAATTGATGTAGATGGTGCACAGATAACACCCCAAATTCCTCAGACAACCAGTAAAAGTGCAAGACTTCAATGTTGTTAATTTATCTGTCCAAATGAAAATAGTGGTATAAAACATCACCAGACTAAATCAAAAACCTTCGCTGTGCTGCTCACAGCGAACCCAGTGTGCTAACACTTACATGACCCTTTGTTATTGTCCCAAGATTCCCTCAATTTAGCAGATGAATTGCTCTGTAAACATCTGATTTATTTCAAAGACGCTTCCAGTTACCTTAAATTGTGTTTGTTGAAAACTTAAGTCATCTGACAGGAATTCCTCTATATGCTACTGCTGCAGTCCAAGCACAACTCCAGTACAATCTAATTATCTTAGCAGCATAACATCTGAGAGGTGAGCTGCTGTGGCGGATCATTATCATCTCAAATGATGGGCAACCTGTTGTGTTTGTAGATCAGTAGCATGTTACAATAATGCATTAATAAATTCAAGACTCAATTTATTTATAACTGTCCAAGAAGTAAAGGAAATGCAATTACACTGGCTGAGGCTAAACTTAGAGAAATCAAATAAGAGCTGTTACAGGCTACAAAAACCCTACAGTTTCAGGGGCCAGCTTTATTTCTCTGTGCTGTGGTGACAGACTATTTTTTGACCAAAGCATTTTAAGTTAAATTAAATCTAAAGAAGTCTTTTCCAGACCACAATTTACAGACCAGCTGCTAAATTTACCACTAAAGAGATAAGAAACCTACCCTAACACAAACTGCTAATTAATAGTGTGTGTTACACACATTGTGAAATTAGCAGAGTGTATGTCTAATTCCTGGTTAAACTGCCAAGTGTTGATAAACCGGCTGTGTGGACGTCTGACAGGAACCAAGGAGCATACACGGTCTACCTGCACTCACAATCTTACACGCCAATATGGCAACCACATCTGTAGCTTTCATTTGAGTGTTCAGGTAAAAACCTTAGACTTTCTGAATGAAAGTTCTTTGTTGATGCCTGATATCAAAGGAGAATGGCCAGAGTGCTTCATGCTAACAGGAAGGTAACAGTAGATCAAACCAACCACCAAGATATGCAACGAAACATCTCTGAATGCACATGTTTAACCTTAAAGAAGATGTTCATTAGCAGCAGAGAACAGGAAACAGAGGCTACAGTTCATACCTGTGGCTCACCAAAACCGGATAGCGGAAGATCGGGAAATCATTGCCTGTTCCCGATGAGTCTCAACTTCTGCTGCAACATTTGGAGTGCGGTGTAAATAACAGGCAAGCATAGGTTCATAGTACCTGGTTTAGGCTACTGCTGCTGGTGGTGTAATGGTGGGGAAGATATTTTATTGGCACAGCGTGGGTCCCTTAGTGCCTGCGTATCATTTAAAAACCACAGCTACCTGAATATTGCTGTTAATCATGGCTATATTTTTATCGGTACACTGTGCCTCAAAACTCAAATCATCTTACAATAATTGTTTGAACATGTCAATGAGTTCGCTGTACTCAAATGACCTGATCTCAACAGTCACCAGAGTTCAATCCAATAGAGCAGCTTTGGGATGTGGTGGAACGGTAGATTCTTATTGTCGGTGTGTAGCCGGCATGTCTGTCATATGCCATCAAGTCAATATGAACTAAAATCTCTGAGGAATGTTTCCAGCACTTTGTTGAATTTGAGCCACGAAGAATTAAACCAGTTCTCAAGGCAAAGGGACCCAAGCCAGTATTAGCATAGTGTACCAAATAAAGTGGCCAGTGAGTGGGTTTTTTTGTAGTGTGTGCCAAATTTTACAGGCAGCTAGTTGTATAGATTTTTAAACAGTGGACCAATGAAGCACATGTTGTACATTTCTGTCGGCTTCTATCTAGGGCATAATTTCCAGGGGAGTTAGGGTGGTTATGACCCCCCCAATAATCAGACCCAGCCAGTATACCCCCCCCCCCCCCCCCCCCCCCCCCCCCGATAAAATTATAAATTATCTTGCATAAATAGGCTGTTGATTTTCTTTACTCATTTCAGGTATTACCAACAAAATAGTTGCATGGTTAACCATCTGGGAATTAACCCAGATTTATTTACTTATTTAGACAGAGATCTTGACCCCACAATGTAAACACAAAGTTATGCCGATGGCTTCTATAGTCCCTTAAAAAATACTGAGAGTGATATCTTATTTGAGCAACACTTCTAAAGAACAGAGCTGGAGCTAGTGACCAGTAGCTATCTGCCACCTTGTGTCAATGCCCTGTTCTCTTGTAGTATCCACTGGGGACTCATATGTCCTCCCACTAGTCACACCAACACGGTCCATTCAGTTGGCATCTGCCCCATGATCCCTCAGAGCCACTAAGTTCAGCCTCTGCTTGTGTCTGTCAGGTGTATGCCATCATCCACACCACTATTATACATTTATAAATACCTGTCACTGTGTGTGTTTGTACACATCATGTAGTTATCGTTCCATTTACACGCACAAATTTCAGTGTTTTTTTCATTTTCCTTTTTGCATGTGTGCGTATGTGCGTCCGTGTGTTGTGTGTGTGCGGTATCATCTCCCCAGTGTATTCTAGGCCTCTTACTCAACTCTCACATGAGGATGACACGGGGCTTCTGGTTTCACAGTAAAATTAGGTTGACATCGATAGAGTCACAAATGTCACCATGTGGCTACTCTGCTCTTCACTACAATACACTGAAGTTACTGTAAAAAGACTTGACTGAAGCCTTTCTCCTCTCCTCTTTTTGTCTGTCAGCCTGTGTCATCTGCCAAAATATGTGAGGTTTTCCACATTAAAACCTCCTTTCATATTAATCATAAATTTGAATGATTTACTTGAACTTTATTTGACAGTTAAAGCTGCCATTCAAAGATTTTTGTCGCTGCTCAAACCCGAGGTCATATGTCACTAAGGGAAAACTCAGTATTTGGTCACAGAAGTCTAAAAGATGTTCTACACATGAACATCTTTTAGATGTTTTCTTAGGGCTTGCTTTAAGACACGTAAAGTTATGTTTATAAATTTGTCTGGGTCATGTGAACGCATAAATGTTTCACAGTTTCTCTCAGTGGTCAGTTTATAGTGTCTATCCTACTTTATCTGTTAAATAATTTCATTTTCATAATTCCACTAATTTGAGGTGTCTGGTACTGGTGACCGGGGTATTTAGCACTGCCTTCTGCCTCGTATACTGTTAAGTTACGTTGAATATGACACATGAAACAAATGGTAATGGAGAATGTAATGTCTCATTCGCAGAGGGAAGATTAATATAAAAATCAAGAGTTTCATTCTGATTGGGCAAGTGTTAAGGGGGTAGATAGGGTGCATACACATATATCCTACAAAATTTAACGTGAGAAGACTTTTACTCCTAACTGAAAGAATGTATTTGATGGCCTTGCCTGTATGTTTGCGTGGCCATGATGCAGTTATACATCTGCAGGTGTTGGAAATCTTTATCATCTTCTGATGAGATTTTGAATTAATTGCTTTCTTAATCTTAATGCATTGCATCAGATTTTGCTACTAGCTAATTTTCATCCACAATCCCTGGGCAGGTAAGTCCAGTCCTGCACATTTATTTCTACTAGATAGTTTATTGGCATCAGGTACCTACACAAGACTCAGCAGGTCAACTGGAAAGTTGATTCAGTAGCCTGTCTGAATGCTAGCTTGCTTAGCGTATATGCTAGTCACAACTTTTAATTTATCTTTCGAAACTGGCAGTTGCCAGCTACATGTTTATCTCAGTCATAATAGTGATTTCTGTGATTTAAAGCATTTCAGTGTAAGGCTGGGCCAACCTTTGACAATAATATGATCGTAAAATGCACTTGGGTGTTGAGCTAATCTTTTTTTGACCTGCAAGTCTTCTAGTGTAGTCCTAGTCATGGATTAGCAGATGGACTTCTAAAAACTGGGATACTAACAGGTTTCAAATCCACTCCAATGCAAAGTAAACCCCAGCAGCTGAGTAGTTTTGCAGTGCTGGCTGTGAGTTGTTGCCCCTCCCCAGCCAGACCATTTGTTTCCAATGGCTGAAGGTCTCTGTTGCCCAGTCTGCGGCAGGACCAAATTAAGAGGTGCATCCAGGATGGATGAGAGCAGAGCGAATGAAAGATTGGCGGGCAGACTGAGATTTCTTCTATTTTCTCTCCCTTTTCTTCTTCTTCTTTTGCTGCCTTCTGTCAGATAGATGATGTGAGAGGGAAATATTATTTGTTCTGTTTTCACTGTTGATTCTCTTGTCCTCCTCAGTATCGCTATCTCAATTTTGATGACAGAACTGAGAGATGAAGCCAAAATAAAAGACCTGCTTAAATGCTTGCTGTACTCCTACGGCGTTACGCTCCAGAGGAAATATTTACAGTTTCATTTTAGGGTGATGACATTATTCTCCTTGATTAGGTTCAGATTCCCTTAATGTATGTCTGACCAAGTCTATTTCTATACTACTTGCTTTATTCATGAGTGCATGAATTACATAGTTTCCTTAGGGATTAATAAAGTATTCTGATTCCAAGTGAGTGACCTGTGCATGAATGATCTGCCTAATTTATCCTTATTTGATTTGTTGAATATCCAGTGTTTGACTGCTGTTGCACATCCACAACAAGTCTGATTTACTTCAAGCTACAAAGCTAACACTTCAGCAATTAAGCTGAAAGTCTGCTTCTTTATAATTTGTCAAAAACAAAAGGAAAGAATAAAATCTCCTGAAATTCCTGAATTACCTGCAAGTTCCAGCCTCCGGTAACATACACACTGTGTTTGCACTCGGCCACTGCAGAAGACAAAGAACAACAGAGAAAAGCAGTAGGCGTCAGCTCCCAGCAACCTTGTGACAAGTGCAACAACTTCTAGTTAGTGTTTACTGCTCTGGAGCTCTGGCCACTGTGGAGTGAAGATGCCTTTGCCGCACTCATGGTCAGAGGTTACACTTCGGTCCAGATGAGCTGCTTCATAGCTTTTAGATTTCCTGCTTGGACAGGCAGAGAGGTTAGGTCAGCAAACATATATCGATCTGACTGTTGTGCGCTACGAAGAAAAGAAAAAAAAAATTCAGACATACTTTTTAGGATCCCTGTGAAGATTTTTTGGTGTTTTAGACTATTTTGAGTGCTGTCCTGATATAAGACTCATAATTTCACATTTATTGAAAGTACACAGACTTTAAACCTGAGAAACAAAACACCTTGACGATAACTGCTGTGGTATTGCAGGGGAACAGTTTTACATTATTAAATCCTTAAAATGTTCTGCACCAATTAAAAGGCTGTTGTTAATTGTAAATATGTAATGGAAACTACTCACCCCACAAGCAAGTAGATTATCTGCAGGTTTTAACCACAATACATGATCTTTCTGTCATGGGAAGTTCAAGAAGTGTGTCCCCAAATGCCAACATGAACCCAAAATGAGGCAGCAAAGCAGGGAGCTATCACAGACAAACTGACAAAGAAGAAGAGGAGGACAAGACCGGATTTACTTTAGTTGGGGATCAGAAACAGGAGGGGGAGGAGACACAGGTACACAGACAGGAGGTAAACACTATCAAATTAAAACAGGAAATTACAAACAAATTCTAAACATTCTTAATTCTTACACTAAACATGGCATAAAAAGTAACCCTGCAAATTCAATAATATGGTTTTTCTGAACAGCTCTTTCAAAAGTAAAGAAAGTAAAAATGAATCCAAAATTTAAGCAAATACAGAAAAAGTCTTTGGGCACCCGAAATATGAACATGAATGTTGGAAAAACCACAATCAGTTTGGGAGAATTGTGTGAAATGCATGAATGAAAACTGCAGAACAGCTAATAAATGGACCTGGATGTGATTATTTGGTCAGTCAATCCAAATGACTGATAACGTCTGTCATGAATCAAAACATTTTATAGTTATAGCTAAAATAATTAAAATGTGGTATATAAAATTTACCGTTCTTGTTAACAACGGAAAAAACTGAAGATGAATGGGAATGAAATCATCTCAAATTTCCCAGAAGGTGTGAGCTGTGTATAAAGCCTGGCATGTTCTTCTGACAAATAGTGACAGAAACAGTCACTTGACTGTGTTGTTGATGGTGGACTGAGTCAGTTGCTGACTATGAGATCATCCTATAGTGAACGACGACTGTACCGTGAATGGGATATGTGTTGTATTTACTGCTATACAGCCACTGAATTTGTGTGTTTCTTCTCAGTGTGTAGTCTACTTTTTCAATCATCTACTACTATCATTATCCTCCCCTCTACCACTAACCTTAACAGTGAGAAGCATACCTCTTAACGACCAATTAAATGCCTCGATTTTAGCCAAAATGGCATGGCGAAGAATTACTTAACAGGGCTGGCTGGGTTACTTATCTGTAAATGGGCGTTTCTTAGCATTTGGTGGCATTTGGGGGGCCTAATAACAGGATAACTGCAGGTCATTTGTATGTTAATGATAATGTAGTTAAGTTACGTGTTTAGCTGAATGCCTGGCTCGAGCAGAGAGTAGCAGTGATACAGTCAGAGCAACAGAATAGAATAGAATACTGGTTGATAAAATAATCTCTCTTTAAGGTTCATTTAGCGAGTCTTCTGGATCTTTCAGACATATCCTACGGACATCATCAGCTGATGGATTTAACATTTGGTGCTAATTCAACACTGATGAAACAAATTCTACCCGCTGAGAATTGTGTGACATCGCCAGAGCTCCTAAAAAACATTCTACATAGAGGAAACTTAATCTGAGACATTAAAGAATTGCTTGTTGATATGTTGTTTCATGGCTGGGCAACATGTTTGTCTTTGGATTTCTCCACAACCAAAGCTATTTAATTATTTAACAATGTAGGGCAACATTAGAGGACACGCAAAGGTCATGCATTTCGCAAGTATAAATCCATGGTACTTTCAATTGCATTTGTTGAAAGAAAAGGAGAAATATTAATTGTGGGATATTTTAATATTCTTTAATAAACATGTGATTTTAGCAGCAGTATAGATTTCCTACTACTAACCACAAAGGTCGTGGTGGAGGTCAGAAGGTCAAATGGGGATAGTAAGATCTGAATTTTGACAACTGTATTTCATATTTGATTCAATTCCAATACAAACCTGATTTCATCAAAACTGGATGAATGGTTTAGAAAGAATGGCCATCTGAAAATTCGGACCTAGCCCCTTCAGAATGCATTTCAGCCATTTTGAGTTTCAGTGAAGAGCTTTATGTCTCATGAAAACTGGAGCCAACGGACACTTTTAACATTATTTTCAGTGAACCGAAATGATTAAAGCTTGACTACATTCATTACCAAACCATTACAGATGTAGGATGGTGGCTACCCAGATTGTTTTTGTCCTTTTGCTTTTAGTCTCTCGTTAGTTTTAGGCACCTTCTTTGTGGTATATTCTTCAAGTTTCTCTGTTATGGGTTCAGGAAAGTATCACGGTTTGGATTGAATTATTTCCTTTTAGGACATTAACTTTCAGCTGCTCCCTTTTTTCCTAAAGGGTCGCCTCAGCGGATGGATCCACATTTTGATTTCGGCACAGGTTTTAAGCCGGATGCTCCTCCTGAGGTGACCCTTCCGTTATCCGGGCTTGCGACTCCCAGTTCTTGTGAACTGGGAATCTTTAAAATGTAAGTTGAATGGGTTAACAACTGCTCCCTGGAGCCTCTCATGACATTAACACCATGTTAAAAATACCAAGTCTACACTAAACTTTTTCCCCCATTGTCGCCCAATGCTAGCAAGAAAAACTTAATATCCCCTTTAAAATTAAATATGTTCAAAATCTCCTAAAAAAAACAGGTTCTGTTTGGGATGCTATACCTCTTCATTTCTTTACCTTTTCGCTTTAATACAATTTAACTTCAGTTTATCTAAGTTTACAAGTTTATCTATCTTTTCCATTCTCTTTTTCACAAACAGATATTATTAAGCTACATTTCTACAAACACAATCTATCACCCTATAAATTTTATACAGCAATGATAACAAATATAAAAATAAGTAACTCTTTTGTCCAAAACTGTCTCAATAAAGAAATATACCTTCTTAGCCAACTCCTTAATTCAGATGAGTTGTTACTGTCAAATTCAGAGTTTATATCTGCTCCCAGACTGCACACCATTGTTCGATTCAAACACCTTTTATATTGAGTCTGACAAAAAGCACCTAACAGAATGATCAGAAACATCATTCTCAGAAACTCTATCACCTCTCCATTCTGTGTCTGCTTGTAGAACAATACTTTTGGAAACAATAACTGGAAATGGTCACCTGGAAAGTTCCTAGAGATCAACAAAGTAAGACGTTGGTCTGTAGCTGTTACTTTACTATTATGATACTATTTTGCCTAGACAAAAGTGTTCTTAAGAGTTCTTAATTTATTCTTGATTCATGGTAAATATCGCATTGATCCCAGCAAGTTTTGTGTGTTTTACATATGTTGCACTAAAAAGTAAGCATTTTGTAATTAAAGTTTTAGGGCATAAATATATATGACTTAAACTGTCATATTTGTATGTTTCCTGTTTTTTTCTCTGCATATTAATTGTGAACAAATAAAGGCAGCAGAGAACATCTGACTAATAGCAGCTATTTCTGCCAAGCAGACTTTAACTGGCTGTTGCAGAGCGACACTAAAGGGTTAATTACGGCTTTAAAACGTGACACCATCCAGGAAACTGCAATTATGTGTTTGTTTGTTTTTCACGAGGCAGACTAGTGTCATCCCGCTGCAGAAATGTTTTAATGCAGGGAGAATAATTTGTGAAAACATCATCACACACATTTGTCAAGAGCGTTTTAAAATTGTTTTTATTACTGCAAAATGCAATACAGTGTTTTCCGCTTAAGGAATAAATTGACACCTAATTTTGTAATCAGTCCGACTTTGTTTGCTGTTACCTAACAATATAAGATAAACAGTTTGTCAGGGAGAACTGTGGCACTGTTTTTTATTCCAAACAATTCCCATACGTAATTTAACACAGTGCGGGCCTCTTTCAATAAGCGCCGCTACTTTTGCTCTCTCCTTGTTTCTGCAGCGCTCGCTCGCTCCCGAACAGAAAGCAGAAAGTTGTGTGAATGTTCTATGCAAATGTTTAGTGTATTAGCATACACAGTTGTAATTAAAGCATAATTAGAGAAACAAATGGTGCTGTGAAGCTCTGCGCCTTGGCTCCAGAGTCTGTTTATCAGCAACCTCTTGTTCAGTCGGCTAAAACAGGTTTATATGAAACAAGCGCCGCCAACTGCTGCATTAATTGTTATCATTGCCTTGGAAAGCAAATAGGTGCCATAGCGCTGCGGACTGTGAGAGCAGAGAGCTGGAGAGGGACCGGGACAAATTAGTGTGGAAAATGAGAGTGTCGAAATTGGAGAGGGATTAGCACAGACGATAATGAAGCAATTAAAGAGTAAGCGCTCAGCACTCAGGTGCCTTTACTGAGCTGGTTCACTCCAGCTGCTTTCAGACGCTCCAATGCAAATATATCCCCAACCGTGAGGGGAGGTAACACTCTGTCCTAATACATCACCGATATAGACCGAGACGAGAGAGCACAACACGACATGCTGTAGTATAATGCTGCGCGACAAAGTGCAACCCAGTCTGACACAATAGGACATGACATGATAGACAACGGGAAATTACATTATACACCTCATACAAAGCAGCACACGAACATGTGACAGGGCCACATCGCGAGGTAATGAAAAACTACTCATGTTGTTATGCAGCATCGTAATGAATTACACATGTTTAATACGACCGTGCACCCAAAGATCTTCTTGTAGGGTGGCTTCTTGTATTTATTGTGTGAGAACTTTGGTTTTAGCTGTAAAATTGTAAAGATATGTCATTTTGTGTAGTCAATTAATGACATGACGATAGAAACCATTGTTGCTATGTTGCAGCACATTAGCCATATTCACACACAACAAAACAAATGTCTTAAAGCTTTCCAGAGAACTGAAGGTTACTTTAGTTCCAAGACTAAAGGCTGACAAATGTTTGGCAAAAGGGGGCATTCACTTGTTTTAGAAAGCAACAGCTAAATTATTACTATATGCAATCACTTGATTGTTAGGATTTTCTGTAATACTGTAGTGTCTTTGCCTTACAGTATAAATTGTAACTGTTGTTGTGAATTGTTGCTATATAAATAAAGTTTAATTGAATTGGATTGAAACATAACATAAAAAATCTAATGAAATTTTGTGGTAGGTCTCATTGTAGTTTTACCATTTAAATTACCCTGGATTTCCTTTTCTCTGGAAGGCTGAGGTTTCAGCTATGGCTGTACACATGACCTCTGAACAATTACAGGACACTGTCCCCTTTTCACATGTACACACAACATGAGTTGTCCTGACTACTGGTTGAAAAAGGCCTCCTTGATCTGTGGAACAGTGGTGGTGCTTGGATGGTGTAGTACATATAGTGTCCACAATTGTCCCTACATTTACCTGTAAGTTACATAGATTTTGTTTATGCTACACCTTGTAATGCCATTTAACAATATGAATGTGCGTGTGTAATTTTTTATACCTATCATGTACATGTTCATACTGTGATGCTTTGATTTCAGGGTCTTACCCAGAGTCACTCTGGCATGCGGACTGGAGGAGCTGGAGTTTGTGAACCAACAATCTCGTAGCCATACACAAAGTGAGTAAAGTAAGTAAGTAAGTAAAGAGTCTTAGAGATGAGAACATATAACTGAGAACATCTGCAGGGCATTGTATGAAGCACAATGAAGGAAAACAAGAGAAACTAGTGTCAGATTTCTCTTTAATAGCAAAACAAGGAGGCACAGCTAGCTAGCTAGCTAGCATACCTGACATACCTATAAATATACCTGCCTCAAAAGTTCAGAAAAAAGACCGTCCAGGTATGGACTTTTTCTTTTCTTTTTCTTTCTTTCTTTCTTTTTTTTTTTACAATAAAACAATGGACCTTCAGTTATATGCTGAGAAATTCTGTACAACTAAAAAGGCTGTTAAAGTCCAGGCAAGGTTTCTGCAATAGACACTGTCTTTTGATAGTTTACTTGTATGACCAAATGTCTGTGCATTCTCATAACAATCCAGAGGGTTTTTAAACACACTGGATGAGAAAACATCCTCAAAGAATGGAACAAAAACCTATCATATGAAAGAGAAACAGGACACACCAGAGGGTGACTGAAGACTGCATCGTGGTAGCCATGAGCTGTTATTTTACGTCAGGATAAAAAATCTTGCTAATATACGGACAGTCAACTCACTGCCGCCTAACCACTGGAGGAAAAAGCAGCAGCAGCCATAGGAAGAAGAAAAAAGTGAGCGAAGAGAAGAAGGGAAGGGGCTGTCTATAGCAATGCTAGACATCCATGGTTAGAGGTTATAAAGCCCCTCTCAAAGTCAACAGTTCAGAAACTCCTTTGTCCTCCTAAAAGAGCGTTTAATTTTTAACGTAAACTTGCACTTAGGTATGCATGAACTTTGGTAAAATCCTGAGACATGTGTATAAAAGGGTTTAATAGATGACGGTCATGTGCTCTGCTGCCGGGTAATGATGTCAGCCCCTCGATCTCATTCCCTCTCTGCTTCTCTTTTAGCTTCTTTGATAGAGGAGGGCCTAATGTAAATTTAATTTGGAGTGATGTATGGCAAGGATGGGTGAGTGAGTGAGAGTGGGGTTTTGGGTGGTGCGAGGGGGTGGCGGGCGGTGGCGGAGGGGAGTGATGGAAAATTAAGCCTGCGAGCAAAGGTGGAGAAGGCTGAACTGATGGTTACGGAGGGGTGAGGAGGTGGGTTGAATGAGCGGGTGACTAGCAGGAAGGGAGGGAGCGTGCTCGGGTGGGGGTCATATAGGGTGTCTGATGTGTCTCTGCGGGGGGAGCAGCTGGATTGGGGTGCTGCCACTCTGCCAACACTGTCTTCTTTAAGCAGGATTAATGACGGTGTACGCATCCATGAATGTGCCGGCCTCCTCATAGTGCACACACACATGCACACGCTCCCATCGCCTCACACAATCTCCATGTCTGATTTATACAGACATGCTCAGCCCCTGCTATGCCACATTTACCCTCAACAATGTGGAGGGGAGGGACGGTTGCTTTTGGTTTCCAACAAGAGGGTGACATCTGAATGGGAGAAGGCTAAACACTCCCTGATCTCGCCTCTTCAAAGACCCCTCTGGTCCTTGTCGCCCCCTTGTCTCACTTTAAATGAAGTGGACAAATGCTAAATCAATGTTTTTAGTGTTTCTCATCACCATCTTTACCCCCCTTTCTTTCACTGTTTCCCGGCAGATTGAGAGGGTATTGATGACCATGACTGTCACGACTGTGCCTATCAAGGTTTTTCGCCTCTTCCCTTAATGTCCCCTGGGAGTTTTCCACACTCACGCCAACAAGGACTCACATTTAAATAGAAGGGATCCTTGAAGGTGTAGTGTTTGCAGAAATGCCCCCACCCTCCATCTATACTGTGTTAATGTTGCAGGAATTTTTCCCAAACATTTTCCTCATGTGCAGCCATCGTGAAGATGAAATCCAGATACTTTCTGTGGACTTAATGAGTTTCTGCAAACGATTGCATAGGAAATTGTCACAGGGTTATTAAACAAAACATGGAAATTGCAATAATTGCATGTTGAGCACAGGTATCGCTTCAGCAATGAAATCCTTGTTCATTAAGTTAAAATTCATTTGGGAATACTCAGAGTGGGAAAAAAAGTCTATCTACTCCGTTTCTCAGTTTTACCAGATCACTTGTGATGTCATTTTCACATCTGACCTATATTTCCACATTGACCGAAACAATGAAAAAAGCACAACTTGTCCAGAAACCCCCAAATTATTATTATTATTTTTTAAATATACTTTTCATTTAATCATTCAAACATTCAAAGAACACACAGATAATTTCAATTTCCCACTGTTGACAGCATGATGATGATGATGATCACCATCATCATCTACAGCTCCACAGACTGCTGTAATGGAGGCAGAGTTGAGGAGGATACGCAGGGGCTGAATGAATAGTGAGTAGTATTCATCAGACCAGAGGGAAGCGGCGGCCAAGATCCAATTATATATATTCATTAAGTGATAATGATATCATGGTCTTTTAACTGAGAAGAAAAGGGAGCGTAATTGAATAATAACAGTTGTACAATCCCAGAGGATTGTAGCCCCCTTCCCTCCCTCCTCACACTCTCACCGCAGCCACACAGACATGGTGACCCCCCTCTAAGGGTTGGGGAGCAGGAGGGAGGGCAGAAAGACTGAGGAGCAAGGATTGATGGAATTCTATTACTCCCTGATAGATTTATTATGAAGGCCCAAGTGGACTCTCTGCACCACTTTGTCACTCACACTAATCAGCTGAAGGGAGGGGCAGTGGCAACTCATGCCCCCCCCCTAACGCGCCCCCTCCTTCCCCTCTCCTGCCCTCCTGCCCGTCACCAAAGACAAGGTTAGCAGCCGTCTGACAGGCAGACACGGCGGGTGGCCATTCTGGATCCCAGTGAGCCGAGAGAGATCTGTGGCAAATGGGCCAGCTGAGCTCCTCTGACCTCCAGAGTGAGCCCCTCATTTGTTTATTAATGGACGGCCATGTGCAACACCATAAGGTTGGCGTGTCATGCAGAGATCAACAGCCTTTGCATGGCAGCCCATTCTGACCGCTTGCTACCTCCCTGCAGCCCCCCACAAGTAGACCCAGAACAATTTGTAAACACTTAGCATGGTGATGAGCCACTAGGTCACGTTCCCTTCCTATTTAGTCTCATATGAGACGACAGAAGGCAGGTGAAGGAGCTTTGGTGCACGTTGGTCATCGTGATTAAATGCTCTTGTAGTAAAAACCTAAACAATTAAAGGATACATACTGTTCTTTTGTTTGTTTGTTTTTTACCCCAGACTCCAAATTATTTTGGACCTGTAAATAATTTTGTAAGGATTTTTTATTGCAAGGACTTTAACAAGGTGACTGCACAATTTCTTGATCCCAGTATGGGACAAACTAGAGAAAGTCGCTATCAGTAGACCTTCAGTATGCTTCTTCTGCATTCTGTTTACTCTCCTTTTGTCCTAAACCACTTACTTCAACAGCTTAAGTCCATGTTTGTGCTCCCAGGAGAGTCCTGTGTGACATATTAAGTCCTTCAGAGACTTGGAGAGTACCTTGTGTGTGTGTGTAAAGTTTGCACATTAGCATGGAGGACGTGAAGCAGAGGGTGTTAAGAACACAGCTGATGTTGTGTTGAAAAAATCAAAGGATACACGTGTTTAATATGAAAGAGTGTGTCAGATGACATATTTTTACTGTGACTGGCTTTTTAGCATGACTCTTGCCCTCTTACTCTCTATAAAGGTGTATTCCTCAGACAGAGTCATTAATACATTTAATAGTTATTAATATACTCTCTCTCTCTCTCTCTCTTTATATATATATATCTATATATATATATAGATATATATATATAGTTGCAAACTATATATAGTTTGTTTTCATGTACTGTTACTCTAGATGAGGAGGTGTAGCAATGCTGCAGTAAAAGCAGTGAAATGATTTTATGTACCGTGAAAATGTCTAATGATATCTATGATAATCATTAAAAAGCTGTATTTTATATTTTATACTTTTAAATACTGGCAGCAAACAGCAGTGGTTTCCAGTCTTTCTCATACAAGGACGTCAGGGTGATTTATGAACTCCCTTCATCAACCCCACCTGTCATGTTCACCTGTGTTCCCTTGTATTTGTTTTAAGCCAGACCTGAACTTCTCAGATTGGCATTTACCTGTAATTATAATATTAATCTGAACTATTTATACTATTTTATTGCTATTTCAACCCTTTATTCACCGCTTTAAATAGTTGCTATGCCAATCAGTAGGGAATCATTAGGGTTGGGGGCCAACTGTTATCTAAAAAAAACACATATGTGCACAAAAAGACACAAAAACACCACCAACAACAGAAAATAGTAAATCTATGTTTTAGTTAGGGTTATTCATTCAGCCACTTCAATTTAGTATTATGATAAATGATCATTACTTCTCTGTTTTACCATTTTCTATTCCCTTTGGCTATATTTCTATTGTTTGTCCATAACTTTTATTGAACTTGTGACTTTACACCAGTTACTTTCAGTTAAAGTTGTGGAAGGAGCAGTTGGTGGTAACTGGTGGGATTTACCAGGTGGGGAAAGCCCAAGATGGGGTATAGTGATGCTGCGTGGGGAAAATAATCACTTAGAAATAAGTCACAATAATTTTCATTGTGCACGGCAGGAGTTTTTTTTCTTTGTGTACAGACTGTAATCAGCTGGAATGTGCTGCTACTCTGAGAATCACTGCTTTCTGATTTAGCTAACTGAATTTAGCAAGATATAAGCAGATGCTAAAATGCTGTAAATCTAGTATAAAAGATTTGAATCTAATCAGCATCTTAATTGATGTCTGCTACACTTGTTGTAACCTTACATTGACAATGAACACCACAGCTTGTTCCAGCACAGCACAGCACATTACTGTAAACTTCACCCAAAAGCTGCAAACTAACCTCTGCTAAACGGCACTAAACTATGTAGTATTTTCATACAGCCTTTCAATAATAAAGGATTAGTATAATTTAATTTAATTTGCAAGACATTTCACATCATGAAAAAAAACATATAACTTCTATATATAACTGTATAGTTTGTTAGAAATTGGGACATTTTTATATAAGATTATAACTTACTGTTTACCACATGTGACTTTCTGACTAGTCCTCACTTTTGAAATAATCTCTCATCTCATCTCATCTCTTCCTTTCTGTTCTTTTAATATTTGTTGAGATGTTTGAAAAGCTGTATTACAAATTACTCAATTTATGCTTGGTCCTCTTTAGTAGGAGTACCTAGATGCTTAAAGTACAGAGACCACAACTTTATTGACATCTGCATGATGAACACATCACAGTGATGAGAAGGAAAAAGGATTTGCTCAGGGTGGAAAAAGGATTTGCTGAGGATGTAAGTGTGCCCTGGGATGCCAGTACTTCCTAAGCAAGTATCTTGATGCTGCCAGCTGGAAGCAACACCGAATCACTGCACACAGAAAAATTAACTCCCTCGACAGCATTATGCATATCAGATTCAATGATTAACTAAAGGTGCCGAAGGCAGTTCCAGATCCTTTCTTACCACTTTAACCCCTGGTGCTAACAGGTTAATTCACAACTGAAACTTTGCAATTCCATCTTCTTAAGATAGTGTTCATTTACAGCTCAAAAGACTGCGTGTGAAGGCAGCGATATGGCATGACTGGGGAGCTTTAAATCTCCCATGCAGCAAATGGTCTTTTCACCCCTTTTTAGCCACACGGTTTGTCTGCTTCACCTGAATCACGCAATAAGGCAAAGAGAAAAAAATATTTCCACTCTCAAATTTTTTCCCCAGATGTATTTCGAATCTATTTTGCAGCTTGCAAACAGTTTGATTTGTGTGTGTTTTCCATAACTGAATATTTACAAAGAATTATTACTGTTTACATAGTTGATCCATATGGGCTTGAGACATTTCTCATCTATCATTTGTATTAATGTAACCATGTGTGTTTCAGACCACCCCAGTCCTGTACTGGGTGATCATAGCTTGTTTACGCTTCCACTTTATGTGTTTTTGTCTTGCGTAATTATAACCTGACCACAATAGTAGGATCTCCCATGTAATATCAACATTTAACCATCATCTATGTTTAATATCAGTGCTAAAAACATTTTTTTTACGAGCCTATACGAACTTTGTTAATGTGCCGTTTGTTTGATGTGCATTTGTCAGTTAGCGACAGGCTTTTCCCGAACTTCTCTCGCCGAGCGTCACCGCCTCCCTCGGGTGGTCGTACATTGTCTTTCCACTCGGCTGTTTACACCCGTGTGCCTTTGATATAAACGTCTATTTGTTTTCAGAGGCCTCAGCCTTGTATACCGTGAGGCAAGATAAATATTTTGGAGCTTCATAGGCATAAATAATTGATTTGTGTCACACAGCAAAGCACGGCATCCCCACTTCACACAGCTTATGCAAGGCTTTGTTTTGGGCTGGAATATAACTCATAGGACAATAATGTTTACCCTGGTGGTATTGCAATTAACAGAAGAAAACAGCTGCATACATGCATCCGGGGCTGTGTCAAATTAAAGAGCTATTGCGAACAAGTACAACTCTGGCTTTTGTTTACTTGTGGCGAGAGAGAGTAAACAGAACTGTGGGCGAGGTGGGTGAATGATAAGAGCCCTCTGATGGGAGAGCTGCAAATTGATTCGCACACACGCCAGGATGACTCAGTAAAGTCTTTTCTTCTAAATCAGCTCATTATTACTATTATTATTATTTTGTACAGATTTCTAATCTGTTAATGTCTGTGTCTTTTGTCTTAGTGCCTTTTTCACTCTTTCACCGTCTCTCTCTCTCTCTCTCTCTCTCTCTCTCACACACACACACACACACACACACACACACACACACACACACACTCACTCACATAGAAATTCTCATTACCTCATTAGCAAAGGCAGCTCTCATTTAGCTCTTTAATGACGGTTCTAGATGAATGGGCCTGGTGCTGATCCCAGCGCTGTGACTGGATTAGTGATAATGACTGATCTATAGGAAGTGTGACAGCCTCATCTCAACTCTCCCCAGGTTCTCATCCTCTAGCCCGGGGCCAGCCAAAGTGAGATCCTCAGGCCAAGTCTGGACCTTCACACAGATCAGGCCTTCAAGAAATTACCCCTGCTGGCTATGTTTCAGAAAAGATTAGTCTGTGGTTCGCTCCTTTTAATGTGCTTTTGTATAGAGATGGTTTTCAGATCCAGAGTTGGAACTCACACGCTGTCATCAAGCATGGAATTAATTCCAATTTAAAACTTTAAAGATGGCATTATGGATTAAGTTTGTTACTTTTATTGTACCACAGTGTTTGGAGCATTATACCCTCTGTTTTGAAGGTTTAACCTTAGGTAAAAAAAAAAAATGCTATGACATCTGGTACTGGTTCCTAATATATATAATTTTTTAAAACTCAAAAAACGCCTAAAAACTTTGTGTCAAATTTGAACTAAAATGATTGCAGTTATTTGAAAATCATTAGGGATAGGGAACATATTAACTGTTGAAACTAATAAATGTTATTGTTTTTCATCATGAGCGCTTTTACATTTGACATCAACAAAATGTTATATTTAATAAATCGAGATGTTTAACAAAAAATGTAAAGTTTGTTTAACGCTTACATTACCTAGTGGTACGCATCACACATAATTATCTTAGTAACATGTAAAAATATAAGCTGAGAGAGGCTGAGACTTTCACAGAGTAAAGATGTGAAGGGGCTTACTTCTTTATGAAAGACCGTGTGCGCAGACAAACAATTTAAGAATGTAACGTTTCTCAGTGCAGAATTGCAAAGAATCTGGGGATTTCAGCTGCAGCCCATAATATCATTAAAGGATTAGTGAATCTACAGAAGTCTCTTTGCAAAAGGATGAGGCTAAAAAATAATATTAAATGGCCATGATCTTCAGGCCCTCAGGCAACACTGCATTAAAAACAGACGTGATTCTGCATGAAAATCCTTGCACAAACTCAGACACACTCACAGGAAGTGGGTGAATAAGTATAATCGCTGGATTCACGAATACAAGTTAAAGCTCCATGCAAAGAAAAATACATATAAACAACATCTAGACACACCACCGACTGCTCTGGGCACAAAGTTGTTTGTGAGGTGGGAAGGAAAACTGTCTTTTGGGGGTAAAGAGGAGAAAGACCATTTGGCTTTTTATCAGTTTACTAATCAAAAGCCAGCATCCATGATGGCCTTGAAGTGCATTAGGGCACATGGCAAAGTAAGCCTGAAACACTAAACAGTATCTACAGAAACATATATTTAGTCGATACCCTTCCTTTTCTTTTTTCGATACCTTGTTAAAATGTAATGGCATTTTTAATTTAAAGAAATCTATTTCTGGCTACTTTAAATGTTTTTTTTAATGTAAAGTAACAGTTCAAGACACAAGGGGAACTGAAAGGAAATACATATTAATACAGGCGTGAATTAGTCTTGTTAGTCATCATATGCCCACATACCCACTCCAGTTGGCTTCCTACATATGCATGTTTGAGACAACCAGGTGAACAGTCTGGACCACCAGGCCAGATTCTTTACGCATTTATAATATGTCTGCATGTTGCCCTTCATAGTACTGTGTGCTGAATAAAACACAGTGAGTATGAGTCCATCTTAACTGAGTCTTATCTGAGCTTAGTGTCAATCCCACCAACATGATGCATTTTCAACCCTGAGGCCCCATCTCAGTGTCAGCTGATCCATCAGGGCTGCTGGTCATCTCCTGGCCTTTGCAAACCCTGGGCGTTCAGTTTGAAACCACAGGGGACTGAGATCTCTGTCTGGAATACCCAGCAAGACCACTAAGCTCTACTAAGGCTGAATTAGTTAGGCCTATTACATTCTTTAAGGCAAGTATTAAGACATTATTGAGTCTAACTTGTTATGTACCACTTTATTTCAGCTGCACTGATTTACTTAGATTGCTCATAATAACCCCTTTGTCTGGAAGCCTTTGGTTTTATTTGTTTTGCCGTTTAACAATATGTCAAAATACAATTTTAGAACAGGTGATTCAAAAGAGCATTGTGCCATTTCATCCGCAAAACATTTTAAGAGCTCAGATGACATGAAGTCAAAATGTAAAAGCAGTGCCAGCAGCTCTGAATTACAGCTTTATGAAATTCTATGTTTTAAAGATTTTTCAGTTTTATCATTAAGCGCAGCGACTGCTGTAGCACAACACTGTCAAGTATACGTAACAGGAGACTGTCAGCGTGGATGGAAGAATTCATGAAATGATGGACTTTGGACTAGCTGCGGCAGTGACCTCTACTTCTGATTTAACTCCTTGTTTCCCTGCACCACTCATCACTACCACCTCTTTTACTTGCTACCTCACCCAGCTCCACAATTCCCCTGCCTAAAGCAGCCGTGTAGCCTGTTGCATTTTCAGATTCGCACCATCAGCTCTTCTGACCAAACTGGAAAACATGAGTCACCTGGAACCAGCTCTGGTCTTTAGTTAGCAACAGCTCTGCAGTACACAGACTCTCAGGCAAAAATCATAATAAATTTACACTTTCTGGTAAAACCATCAGTGGCAATTCTCTCTCTCTCTCTCTCTCTCTATATATATATATATATATATATATATAGAGAGAGAGAGAGAGAGAGAGAGAGAGAAATAAGCTACCTTTTGTATTCATGCTAATTTCCAGTCATGCACCTTTCACAAATGATCTCTCTTCATCTGCATAGGAATATTGCATTAGTGAAGGATGGTCCTAACTGTCTCGGTGTCTGTATCCGTGTGGGGTGAAATCTTGAGAACTAGATAATGTGATACCCCCCTACTCCCCTCCCTCTTCCTCCTCCTCCTTCTCCCTTCCACGTTACCCCACGGTGTGTGTGCCCAAGGCAGTGGGCGCCCTGGCTCCTGTGACTAGTGGGTTTGCTCCCTTCAGCGGCACCACTCATCTCTCTCTTTAATGTCATTTAGCTGCGGGGTGGCCAGCGCCTTGCTCGCCCATTAATCCCATTCCAAATGCCATAACATTTCCCAAAAAGCCCCTGCTTCTTAAAGCCGATAATTAGAATGTCTATTTAAAGTTCACCACTCTCCCTTGCCGTTATCAATTAAAAGCCGTTTAAAGGAGATTGGTGGCAATAGTCAACAAATTAAATCTCGTCTTCGCTCTTTGACGTTCAGTCTGGAATGCATAATAGGGGTCAAAAACGGCCCTCTGAACATAGAGCAAAATTTGAAATTTCCAAACAGTTCTTGGTGAAGAAGGGTAAAAGCTGCTGTAAGTCACTGTTACTGGCTATCGATGCACTGTTTTGTGAGATTTTTTGGAGTGGCGCTATCATCATGTGATATAATTTGATAAATGGAAAAACAGATGCGTAACGGAGCCAAGCAACGTTATGATTGAGATTATCAAAGCTTGGGCAAGAAGGACACTGAGGTCAACGAACAATAACGCAGTACACAGACAGGACAACTTTTGTAATGGGATCAAATGCTTTGCATTCTTCTCCTTTCTCATTTCCTCCAACAATTGGTACAGAAAAAAACATTATATCTGAGCCAATATCACCCTGTATTCAGTGATCACGTATACTACATTTATTACATTTATGTAATTGAGTATGTGCCCATTATGCTTCTGTTCCACTACTTATTTCTTCATCCCACTTCGTCAAAGTCTTGAGAAAAATCTTTAACAATCACGCGGTTTGTCACACAATTCACACGACAGCAAAGGCAAAATATTGCTTTTAATCCAAACCAAGATAAAGAAACACCGGCGGCAGACTCTCAGAAATGCATTTCATTGAGACTTTCATCCGCGGCCGTCACCTCATTACCGTCTGACGATGACACATTAGCGTTTCGCACACGCAGGAAAAGGATCATTTTCCAGTGGAAGCCCAAACCTTATTGTTGGGAATGTACCATCTGGAGCTCAAAGGGCTTCGCTCCCACATCTATCTTCTCTGGGATATAGCAGGAGTCGGCACGGGGGAGACAAGACTGATTGTTGATGAATTATGTATAGGTTTAGCAAATTTTGTTGTTTGTCTGGCATTGCAATGCAGCGTAATCATCAGCGTCAGCATGAAGCAAGTGATCAATTTTAGGCACGCTCTTATTACTAGCGGATTTGACTTTTAGCATTTTGTATTAATAGAGTTATTTTGACATTAAGCCTGCATTTTGCGTCTCCCTTCAATTAACCCTGCAAGATATTTGTTAGAAAAACAAGTTCCCTGCTCATGTGGTAGAATCACAGTCCAGATGAACAGGTGTAAAAAAACCAAAACATATTATAGTATTTAATAAATAACATTTTCTTGGCTGTGTGCAGGGATGCAAAGACCATTATGTTTAATGCTGCTCTCTGGGGCACACAGTGTCCCCTTGTTCCTCCTACCTCCGACAGTGATGTGTTGAGCCTGAGGAGGTGTATCCTCTAATAAAACATTTATATCCAGGGGAAACAGCATGTTCAGCTTCAGTCACAACACAGGCATTGACACCAGGGGCTCTTTTGAAGTGAGCCACCAAGATCTGGAAGCTTTACTAAGGGGGGCCCATTGTTCAAAGGCTTTCCTCCCTACCCATTCCCTCCCCTTGATGCCTAAGTCTCACAATAGTCTGTGGACACTTCAAAAGATGCCCTGCAAAGAAAGAGCTCAGTTTGACCCCCTGCCCACCAAGTGGCAGCTAAATTGAGTGGATCAAAATTTGGGGGTAATTTGTATCATCACAGTAAGTTACTACGCAGCCAAACAGGAAGGTCATGCCTTTATGCTGTGACCTCAGCTCCAGCCCCATAGCAACAAGACATCACTGTAACATCAGTTTCCTCCCAAACATCATTTTGCACTTTCTCAAAATGTTGCCTGGCTGCGACAAAACGATGAGCCTCCGATTGTAGCACGTGGGAGTGCAAAAGGAAGCAAAGTGAGTAAAAGAAGTGTGTGTATTGCTCGTTTTTTCCCCCCAAGTTGGCAATCCTGCTTAGCCTCAGAGATAATGTCTGATAATGGTGGTCTAATGATGCCGGGCTGATTGAATTAGGCCAGAGGTCCAGTGGGTCAGAGCCCTGGAGCCTACGAGTGACTCACCTTCCCCCCGCAGCTCCGCACACACACACACCCTCCTGGGAATGGCAGAGATCGGTGTTTCCCCCCCGGTCCCAGTTTTTACAGCTCAACCAAAATTCTCATGGCGCTAAAATCAATGTTGCCATTGTTGGGGCCAAACGGCACATCCTGACCATGGCCAATGCAAAGAATTCCAAGTGGCAGGGCCTGCTGGCCTGTTGGGCCCTGCAGATTTGATTAGAAGGAGGGCTAACGTTGTTTTTCAAGCCTGTCACATAAAGGGGGTCTTGTTCAGCATCAGGACAATGGAACCTCTAAGTGGCATGTGAAACTGACCCGACTATGTGCAATAATTCAAGCCTTTGATTTGACAAATGTTGTTGTGCCTTCCTCCACATCTGCAAATACCTCCACTTTTCTCTAAATGCTCCTTCCCCCCCGTCTCTTTCTCTCTCTCGTCTCTTTCTCAGCAACAACTGGCTTACACAAGATTTACCTCACCCAATGAAGGGGCAGAAAATCAAAAGAGCAAAAAAAAAAGGACTTTGGTGGAAAAAAGGACTCATTGTGTTGAAGGCAAAATGTTGGGAACGCAGATAAGTTTGGCTGTTTGGCTTTTGTTGTTTGAATTAAAATAAAGGTTTCCTTCTCCGCTGTCACATTGCATTAGCGGCAGCTGCGATGGCTGCTATCAGCCCCGCTTCTGGCTGCAGCTCTGTGTGGAGCGAAGCTGACGGTGTGTGGAAACTAACACAGGCACTGTGCTGTGACCGCGTCACCTGCAATCAGGCCCAGCAGCCAGCTAGATTAATCATGACAGTAGGCAATATTTCCAACATTATTAGAAGAGAAACCTAATATTTTGGGACATCAGGGATCCCGGTGCCGGTGTCCATCAAAGTGAGAGCCTTCATTTAATGCTCCTTGGATGGGTAACCCTGGCACTTAACCCCTTTTAGATATTCCATCTCTCTCCTCTCTTCCTCTGCACACACACACAGACACACACACATGCACAGGCACACACACAAACACATATACAGGCTTATGGCTTATGATGAGGCATCCCTCCCAAACAGAAGTGATGCATTTATTCCCAACACAATTTCTCACTGCCATTACACCATGTTTTTACAAAGCCAAACAAGGAACTGTACACCTATATCTGCCCCGTAACATCAGTCCTATTTGCTGGGGATTGTGCAAAGGGTATGGGGGTTAGTGAAAACAAAATGGACCTGCCACACCTGTGTACATGTGTTATTGTGTTTGCAAGCGAGGGTGTTCGTGCGGCGTGTGCATGTGTGTTTCAGTATCCACTCTGTATTCTTTTCAGGTGTGTGTGTTGTAAGGATTTTTTTTTTTTTAGCGGTGTGTCTAGAGGTCCTTATTGCACTTTTTTGTACACCCTTATTCTTTTGTGTGCGTGTGTGTGTGTCCAATTGAGTTTGATTTGATGTGATTGCGTGTGGCATGTAGTGTGTGCAGGTGCTGTGAATCGTAGAGTTCCTAATCGTGACTCATCCCTGCTCTTTTCCCCCATTCCCGGGATGTTTCACCCCTCAGAAGGTCTGTCGATGGACAAGGTGTTTGCATATGGATTAACAAATGCTCAGACTCGGATACAAACACATGCGCACACACTTGTGTGAGATACAAACAAGTCGAAGCGCGATGTGTATCTATATGATGTGGCGTATACACTCGTGTGAGTGTAAGATGTGCTCATACATACATACATCTGGACCTTTTTGGATTTCTTCTTAGAGAACTAAAAACATCACTGAATTAAAGAATAGTGTTTTTCTAAAAGTTGGTACACAAAATGCATACACCCCCCCACCCTCCCACCTCCACCACCCATCTTATTAGATGCTTCAATCACATTACACGCTTATGTACTCCCGTTGAGCAGACGGGGGTTTCTAAGCTGTCATGGGTTTGAGGATGTTCAAATCTAATTTTTCTGAGCACTTTAAGGTCTTCTTATGTGTGTCTGCTTTAAAACTCATTGATAACCTTGGAAGCAGCAGTTAACATGTAGAATCTGCCCTGATTTGTTTTTTTTGTTTTTTTCACAATGGTCCTGGTCCTCTACATTGGTGCTTCAGTCCCGAGGTCCTATAGTTTGCATTTCTAGTTGTCTTTGGGCAACTTAATAAACCCCATTAACTGTGTCCATTGGTACATAAGTGTGTGTGTGTGTGTGTGTGTGTGTGTGTGTGTGTGTGTGTGTGTGTGTGTGTGTGTGTGTGTGTGTGTGTGTGCTTGTGTGATAAGAAAAAATAGCATTAGAAAGTCCTGTGTGGATGTGTGGATCAATGGGTAAATGCACTCAAAACATAACGCCGCGTCCTCATCCATAATTACTGTATATAACAGTAAATATGACTTATATAATAATACTCAGTTTAGATGTATTGAGCAGGTATTATGACTTTTATTACATCTATTCTTATCATTAAACGCACTACATTGCATTCAGAGCTGGATATGTTTTCTTCCAGCTTGGCGATGCCTGAACATTTGACCCAAAATAACTTTTCTGTGGTTTCGGTGCACCGGCCAAAACATTCATTCTGGCTAGTTAGGCAAATTGTCCAATTTCATTTCATCCACACCCAAACGCCAACTGCTGGCAGCGTGAAGATAACATTATTTTCCCAAGCAAAAATTGGCACTCATGAATATCCCTACATTGATGAATCATATTTCAATCGTACTTTGCCTCTTTTGCCTCTATCTTTGCAATAGTTAGGATTAGTTTAAAAATAATAAAAACACACGTTTTTCATCGATATGAGCAATGCTGCTGAGCCCTTCTACTGGCAGCAGTGCTCACTCACTGACATCCATCCTTTGACCTGCTGTGCTTTCACAGTCTGTATACATACAGTACAGCGAGATGCCGCATCAACAACTGAATGACATATCAATCACATTGATCCAGAGAATCGGTGCTGTTTATTTGCTTGTCAAAGGACTTAATTGGCAATCAATGCATGGTTAGTTTCATTTTCTTCATTGACTGACCACAGCATGTGTGTGTGTGTGTGTGTGTGTGTGTGTGTGTGTGTGTGTGTGTGTGTGTGTGTGTGTGTGTGCATCACACATGGCATTGTCCCCCTCATTTTCAGAGCCTTGTTTAGGGGAGAAGAGGAGAGGGACACAATGTTGTCCTGCTGGCGTGTGCCTGGGCTGTGTTCATCAGGGGGTTTGGGGTGCCTAATACACCATGGCGGTCCTCCATTTGTTTAATTTGTAAGGCTCTGACATCAATTGTTGAGCTTCATTTGCCCTGTCGAAACGTCACACGTCACAGCTAATGGGCCAAGCTGTGCATGTGCAACGTACACATGTGAAGAGGATGTGCATGTGTGTGTGTGTGCATAAACACAGCAGGATGAAAATGTGTGCGAGGGCTGCTGGAGGTGGTTTTTAAATTTATGTGTTAGTTTAGAGCTGCAAATTTCCTTTCAACCTGTGCTCATTTACTGTAAGAGGGCATTCAGTCTAGTACACAATTTTCAGTTCTAAGGTTTTACATACATAATCTGAAGCTCAACAGGTCTTAAAATCAGGTAACTACAACTTCACATAAACTGCAAATTCTATATTACACCATGTCACTTTTTATTTATTTAACAAAAAGTAAGATAAAAAAAAAATGGAATAGCACTGTATGAAATTTGCACCCCACAATTCAATAGTCGTAAACCATTTTCAGCAGCACTAACTCGAGGTAATCTTTTTCTGTATGGCTTTATAAGTCTCTTGCATTGTTGTGGAGGAATTTTGGCCCACTTTTCTTTACAATGTTGCTTCACTTCATTGAGGTTTGCAGGCATTCGTTTACTGCTCTCTTAAGCTCCCACCACAGCATTTCAATCAGTTTGAGGTCAAGACAACGACTGAGCCCCTGCAACACTTTGATTCTTGCCTTTTTAAGACATTCTGTTGTAGATTTGCTGCTGTTGCTTGGAATCTTTGTCCTTTTGCGTGGTTCAATTTTGACCGAGCTTTAGCTGTCAGACAGATGGCCTCACATTTGGATCTAAAAAAAACTTTGGTATAAAGAGGAGCTCATGGTCAACTCAATATCTGCAAGGTGCCCAGGTCCGACAGCCCAAACAAGCCCACAGCATCAACTCTCAGGGTGGCGTGAGGTGCCGATATGCTTTGTTTGGTTTCCCCTAAGTTTGTTCAGATGCAGCACTGCAAATCTAAGCCATGCTCCCATGTTTTTTTAGAGAGATTTAATTTTTTTTTAAGTTTCTCTGAGCATTGTTTGCGCTGACATTGGGGTAAATTTCCTGGGGCATCCACTTCTGGGAAGATTGGCATCTGTGTTGAATGTTTTCCATTTGTGAATAATTGTTCTCACTGTAGAATGAAGCACAGTGTGTGGAAATGCCCTTACCAGAAACAATTTCTTCTTCAAGATCATTGTTGATGTCTTTCCTCCTAAATGTTCAAGACCTGCAAAACTGATCTGAAGAAGGAATTTGTGCTTTTTGAAGACGATGTGGCATCATGGACACAATTTTTGGACAGCTGCTTCTACAAACAAGCATGTTAGCTAAACCTTTAAAGACTGTGGTTATGGCAAAAATTACAGTAACTCCATCATACTGTAAATCTGTCTGGTAATGATACAAAAGTCCAGTTTTGATTGTGATGACTATGATGCACTTACATGGATTTCACAGGGAAATCTTCTATCAGTCTTTACATTGACAGCATCCCTACACAGAATACATCCTCCACAGTAAATTCCTTCGATTAAAACATTATGCGCAGGTTGGCAAATACAAGAATTTTCCTTTGAAAAGCGTGTATCGACATGATTTGAACGATGCAGATTTATTTTGTATATGACTTACAGGGATTCTGGGTTATATTGGCCAAAAGAACAGATTGTTTGGTCCTGCTGGCTGTTCTGGATGAATTAATTGTGTTTAGCAGGGCTACTCAATGGACCTTCATGAGAACTCACATTTGCACAGATGCTGCGTGTGTGTGCTAATGACCAGTGGTCTGCTTGTTGTTGGAAAAGATGACTTCAGAGTGGTCTGCCACTGTGTGAGTGTTCGTCTGCTGGTCCATTCCTCTCCCCAGGCTGCGGTGACACACACACAAACACACAAACACACACAGACTCTATATTGTCACAAATGAGCATATGCATGCCAGTATTAACACCCACACATACATATACACGCTCACGCACAGGCACACACATATAAATCCGTTAGTCAGACAGTTAAAAGGAAAGCGCAGAGATGGACAAACAGTGCGACTGAATGCCCACGCACCATGGCGATAACCCTGTCGCATGACTCAATTCAGGGAATATGCTCAGTCACATCAAAACACGCTCTTTGTCACCAGACCCCGAAAAACATGTTTGTCATGTTGCCCTCTGAGGGTTATGTGTTCCCCAACTTGCAGGTCCAAGTATAATTATTCGGGACTGAATGATCACCATTCATCCTTTTCTTATGGCACAGCATCGCCCGGAAGTGATCTAAACATGACCGCGGGAACCTATCGCAGAATATTTGAAAGCAAAGCGGGGGAGTTCAGGGGCATAATTCTGTTGAGAACGGCTAATGCATTCACACCCACACAGATTGACTCACCCCGACAATAGAGGCTGTGTTGTCTATTCTAGGCAGCTGGGCAGGATGGTCAAACTTGGAATCCTTTGTAGGACGGAAGAAAAGTCTGTCTTTGTCGCATTTTTACAGAGTGTATTTTACCATACGCCTTTGTATGGCTGGTCAGGCATTCAGCGTTGCAACAAGGCTAAAGAAAGTTTGCATAGATTAGCAGTGTTATTGCAAATGTTGAGCCCACTTACGTGTTAATCAAGCCTTTTTGAACTGAAGGCTGTGTCTGTTTGAAGCAACCTTTTGAGAACTGCGAACAGGCAAACTGCACAAATAACAGTGATGATAGAACCATAATCAAAGAATGACCAATTTGCTTTAAAGGTAGCTTTTACTTCTAGAAATTCAGATCACCCAAACATTACATACACATGCATTTTGAGCTTCTGCAAAGCTTTCAACAGCATTTTGAAACACAGCTGTCACCCAGGAATACCAGGTGCTCAGATCTTATTTGCAGTCATCTTTTCAGTTTTTCTCAAAGGTGTTGGAACAACTAAAGGCCTATCAACTTTTTGCACACTATGCTGGGAAAATAACTTCTTGATGGTCTTGGGTTTGTGCAATGTAATGTTAAAAGTATTATCGTACGGCCTGAATCACACAGTTGGCTGTAGCATTAAGATTCTGTGTAATTAAAACCTGCCCAACTCATTAAAAACCACCCCAAACCATAAACATGGAACACTTTCATGTGAGTGAACATAAACTCGTGGCCATATATTATGTAACATTCAGCAGATGTGAGTACCTGAAAATCCCAGATGTGCTATCATCCCACAAAATGTTAAGTGTTTGCAAAGGGACGTATGAGAAGCTTCTGACCTAAGGAGAGGACAAGGTCATGGGAGCCAGTAGTGCAGCTCACTGCAAGTGTTCAGCTTCCTGTACTTGTCTTCTTTACAACACTGTTCTGTCTGTGCTGTTACTTATTCCTTGTAGGTCAGAAACTCGCCATTTCCTGCTTGTCTTCAATGCAGTAATAGATAGGGAGTATCCTCGCTGCCAATCAAAATGAGCCTTTTGCCCTCGGCTGGGTGGAGATTGTTGCAGTAGCACTGAAGCATCCTGTTTAGTTATTCAATTACCATAAAGGCCTGTTACCTCAAAACAAGTTTATTGAGTTATAAAAAAAAAGAAAAAAAAGAAAAGAACGACCTATTTTACACAAAGAATGCAAAGATTTGTAAAAGTTGAAACCCTGCTTGGATTGTGACCTTTGAAATATCTTTTTGAACTGTACTGTAGATGTGCTGTTTGTCTGCTTTTGTTTCTTAGTACGCAGGGAAACAGCTTGAACAGTACAACATGGCCTTCGGTGAGAAGACAGAGATGAAGAGGAAAAAGGGAAAATGAAAGAAAAGCAGAGAGTAAAGGCTCAGATAAATTAAATGCTAATATGTCTCTGTAATAGATATGTTTTCCCATGATGTTCATGCTACAATTTTTCTTCAAATTCGATTAACTTAATCTAATCTTACTCTGAATACCTTACATTTTTCATTGTCTTCTCTGTAATTTCTCCCCACACAAGAAAAGGCCCATGAGGAATGTGTGATTTGAGACTATCTGCGCAGGTGTGTGTGAGCGTGGACCACAGGTGTCTATGCACGCGTTTCAGCATGCGTCTTGATTATGTGTGCGTCTGTTTTCTTCTGTGTGCTTTGTGTTTTGTAAGAGACACAACTGGCTGTCACAATACATTTAGAAGCTCTCATCCAGTAGGAAATGTTTAGTTACTCTGTCAAACCTCTTTGGCACGGGGCCCAAGTTTCAAATTAATGTATAGCTCCTATGCACCTTGGTGATTTGTTTTCCAATGGGCTGTTTAAATAAGGACTTAACCAGTGGTATCAATCTGCTAACCAGGCTCACCCGTTTTTAGCATTTACAGCGTCTATCAAGAGTCTCAGCTCGAATCGCATCCGTTCATATCTAACTTAGCAACATCATTTTCCACTACCTGCCCCCCGCACGTACAGAGCAACAACAGTTTGACTTTTCTGAAACATGATAATTGTGAAGACTTTATGTGAGTTTGGATTTGGAATAACAGTCTTGAATTAAGTTCGACAAAATGTGTGAGAGAAAGTTGTGTGTGGTCTGCTGCATAGTGTGTACCCGAATAACCCACAAAATATATACACTGACTTCATTCTATAATTATTTCTCTGCCTGCTTACAGATGAGAAGCACATGGCTTTTCCCTGATGTTCTGAAATAGTCCTTGCTCCCTTTCAGCATTATTAAGTTAGAAGTATATGATTTACTATAATATTTTTGGTGCAATACTTCACTGCTCTTGTGACTTTTATTTATGTGACAGAGTGTGGTGCTCCTGATTTTACAGTTAGACATTTTCATGAATAAAGTCGATGCTGTAGTTACCGTTCAAATGGATTGCATTACTCATAACGTTGGTGATGCAACTCGAAAACGTTGGTGTACAGTACTCTTCAAAGGTCTTGAGCTGCACCTCATTTCTTTACATTTTTTTAGGAAAATGCAAAATAAGTACAGTGATACATTGAAACATGAATGGAAATGGAGTATATAAGGGGAAAAAACTGTTTTTACAGTTCTAACAAGCTTGTTGAGGCCTGGACTTTGGAGACGCCAGTCCGTGGCTGATAGCGTTCCACTGTGTTTTTCTCTTTTGAAATTCTTTTACTGCACTGGCAGTGTGTTTAAGATCACTGTCATTGCCAATCAGATGTTTTCTGGATGGTATTTCATGGTGGACTTAAACCTGATGGTACTTTTCTGTGTTTATAATTTCATAATTTTGAGAAGATTGAAACGCCCCAAACTATGACAGAGTCTCATTGTCAATCATTGTCAATTAGCCTTTGTTCAATCCTTTCTTTAATCACCTTTAGCAAGAAATATAGCCTCAAGTCTTTTTGGGAATGAATCAAACCTATATATTTTTTTGCTCCCACTTTTCTTTGCAGAACCTGTCAAGCTTCATCATATTGGATGGGTAGCATCAGTGCAAAGCCATTGTCCAGTCAAGTTCAATCAGGTCCAAGTCTGGGCTCTGGCTGGTCCACTCAAGGACCACTCCTTTGTTGGCTAGGTTCTTAGGGTCATTTTCCTTTTAGAAGATGAACTTTTGCACCAGTCAGAGGTCCAGAGTGTCTCCTGTTCCTGCTGCTAAAACATATTCCCACAGCATGATGCTGCCACCACCATGCTCACCATAGATGGCATTTGCCAGCTGATGAGCGGTGTTTCACCCAGACACGATGTTTGACATTCAGGCTAAATAGTTCATCTTTGTTTCATTAGCTCATTGTGACATTTAATGCTGCAGAAGTTTTTCCATATCCTTTCCGGATCTGTGCCTCGATAAAATCCTGTAAAAGAGTCCTTCAGACTTAATGGCTTGGTTTGTTCTCTGATGTGCACTGTCAACTCTGGGACCTTTGCCTTTCCAAATCATATCCAATCATGAATTTACCACAGATGAATTTCACTTAAGTTGTAGAAGCATTTCACAGATGCTCACTGGGAAAAGGATGCAACTGAGCTCAACTCTGAATAGCAGGAGCTGTGAATATTTGTGTAGATGTAATATTTCTGTTTTAATTAACTGCAAGAACTTCAAACTTTTTTTCACTTTGTCACTGTGTGTAGAATTTGATGTGAAAAATGAACTGAATCCAATTTCGAATAAGGTTGTAACATGATAAAATGCTGAACAAGTGCTGTGAATACTGATCATTTGCAGTAGTTTTCAGGACCAGGCACTTCATCTTTGGTGTAAAAGAAAAGCAGCTAATATCCAAAGACCTTCAGAAAACCTACAGAATTATTACTCAAGACGTCTTTAAAAAATAACAAGAAAGATGGGAAGCAAAATATGAAGAAATTGAGTTGGCTTAAGACTTTTTGCACAGTACTAGAGTTTGGTCAAACATTTGCCGAAATAGAAAAGCTGTACATACACAAGTATAGGAAGGCATTTAATGTAATTGTAGAATAACTGTTTATCCAGCTGATTATCATTATACAACATCAGCATGTGACCACATCACATCAGCAATTGATGTGATCTTGTATCATCAAATCAAATCAAATCAAATCAAATCACTTTTTATTGTCACATCACATGTGCAGGCACACTGGCACAGCACATGCGAGTGAAATTCTTGTGTGCGAGCCCCACAAGCAACAGAGATGTGCAAACACAACAACACAAACGAGCAAAATACAAGAATGGCCAACCTGAAACTAATAAATATATGTACAATATATAATAGTGTATGCATTTCTGGATGTGTATACTAAATATTTTCCTACGTGTGTGTGTGTGTGTGTGTGTGTGTGTGTGTGTGTGTGTGTGTGTGTGTGTGTGTATACACATTTTTACAAATTAAATAGTAAAAAAAAAAAAATAATAATAATAATAATAATAAAATATATAAAATATACAGAGTGAGACATGTGCAAAACAGTGGCATTACTGTACAGTATGGAGTGCATAATGTTAAAGTTCCAGTAGTGAAGCTGAGGTGTCTATGACGTGTTCAGCAGTCTGATGGCCTGATAGAAAAAGCTGTCTCTCAGTCTGCTGGTTCGGGACCAGATGCTGCAGAACCTCCTTCCTGATGGAAGCAGTCTGAACAGTTTATGGCTGGGGTGACTGGAGTCCTTGATGATCCTCCCCGCTTTCCTCAGGCAGCGCTTCCTGTAGATGTCTTGGAGGGAGGGAAGCTCACCTCCAATTATCCGTTCAGAGCACCGCACTACTCGCTGGAGAGCTTTGCAGTTGTAGGCGGTGCTGTTGCCATACCAGGTGGTGATGCATCCAGTGAGGATGCTCTCAATGGCACAGTGATAGAAGGTCCTGAGGATGCGGGGGCTCATGCCGAATCTTTTCAGTCTCCTGAGAAAGAAGAGGCGCTGCTGCGCCTTCTTCACTGTTTTGTTTGTGTGTACTGACCACGTAAGATCCTCAGCCAGGTGTACTCCAAGGAACCGGAAGCTGCTCACTCTCTCCACAGCAGCGCCGTTGATGGTGATGGGGGTGTGTACTTCTCTGCACCTCCGGAAGTCCACTATCAACTCCTTTGTCTTTGCGACGTTGAGGGTGAGATGGTTGTCTTGACACCAGTGGGTCAGGGCGCTGACCTCCTCCCTGTAAGCCGTCTCATCACCGTTGGTGATAAGACCTACCACTGTAGTGTCGTCCGCAAACTTCACAATGATGTTGGAGTTGTTAGTGGCTGTGCAGTCGTAGGTGTAGAGTGAGTACAGGAGAGGGCTCAGTACACACCCCTGTGGAGCACCAGTGTTCAGTGTGATGGGGGATGAGGTGATGCTGCCCAGTCTGACCACCTGGCGTCTGTCAGACAGGAAGCTAAGGATCCAGCTGCAGAGGGAGCTGCTCAGTCCTAGATCCTGCAGTTTCCTGTCCAGCTTCGAGGGAACGATGGTATTGAATGCTGAGCTGTAATCTACAAACAGCATCCTCACATACGTGTCTCTCTTCTCCAGGTGTGACAGGGCAGTGTGTAGTGTCAGGGCTATGGCATCATCAGTGGACCTGTTGTGGCGGTATGCAAACTGTAGAGGGTCCAGTGAGTCGGGTAGTGCAGAGCAGATGAAGTCCCTGACCAGCTTCTCGAAGCATTTGCTTACGATGGGGGTCAGGGCTACAGGTCGCCAGTCGTTCAATGAGGAGATGGTGGAGGATTTGGGTACAGGGACGATGGTGGCCATTTTGAAGCAGGCTGGGACTACAGACAGAGAGAGGGAAAGGTTGAAGATGTGCGTGAACACTCCAGCCAGCTGAGCCGCGCATGACCTGAGGACGCGGCCGGGAATCCCGTCCGGACCAGTAGCTTTGCGTGCGTTCACCTTCCTGAAGCACTTCCGCACATCCTCCTCAGACACAGTGTGCGCACTGACGTCATCCGCGGTGCGCACACTGTCCGGTCTCATGGTGTTCGCTGTGTCGAATCTAGCGTAGAATACGGTTAGATCCTCACACAGAGAGGCCGTGGTCTGCGGTGTGCTGGTTTTCCCTCTAAAGTCTGTGATCGTGTTTAGTCCCTGCCACATACTCCGAGGGTTGTCAAACTGTTGTTCCATCCTGTCCCTGTACTCACGTTTGGCTGCTTTGATCGTCTTCCGGAGTTGGTAATGTGCGTGTTTGTAGTCCGATGTGTTCGCGGAGGCAAAGGCGGTGTTCCGTGCCGCCAGTGCCGCGCGAACATCTCCGTTAATCCAGGGTTTTTGATTTGGGAAGGATTTGACTGTTCTGGATGGGACGACATCTTCCACGCATTTCCTGATAAATCCACAGACTGAGTCTGTGTATTCATCAATGTCTCTGGCGGCCACGTGAAACATTTCCCAGTCCGCGTGATCAAAACAGTCCCGCAGCGCAGACTCCGATTGGTCCGTCCAACAGTGCACCGCCCTCCGGGTTGGAGCTTCCTGTTTCAGCTTCTGCCTGTAGGCGGGCAGGAGCAGGATGGAGCAGTGATCTGATTGGCCGAATGGGGCGCGGGGGAGGGCTTTGTACGCATCCCGGAAAGAGGTGTAACAGTGGTCGAGTTGCCGGTTTCCACGTGTGTTGAAAAGGATGTGTTGATGGAGTTTTGGTGAGACTTTCTTCAGGTTTCCCTTATTAAAGTCTCCGGCTGTGATAAACGCTGCCTCTGGGTGTGCGGTTTCCTCGCTGCTGATCGCGCTGTACAGTTCCCTGAGTGCACGGTCAGTGTCGGCTTGTGGGGGAATGTAAACAGCCGTAATAATCACTGCTGTAAATTCCCTCGGTAGCCAGAATGGCCGGCACTTAATCATCAGGTACTCCAGGTCCGGTGAGCAGAAGGATTTGACCGGGTGCACGATCGCATAATCACACCAGCTGTTGTTGATCATGAAACACACACCACCGCCTCTGCTTTTCCCAGTAAGATCCTGTGACCTGTCCGCGCGGTGCACAGAGAACCCCGGCAGTTGTATTGCGGAGTCCGGTACTTTGTCCGATAGCCAGGTTTCTGTGAGGCAGATCACGCAGCAGTCCCGCATCTCTCGCTGGAATGAGATCCGTGCCCGAAGCTCGCACAGCTTGTTCTCCAGAGACTGCATATTAGCCAGTAATAAACTGGGTAACGGTGGTCTGTAAGTGCGCCGTCTCAGTCGAACCAGAACGCCAGATCTTCTCCCTCTGCGTCGGCGTTTGCGGCCTCCAGGGCCAGAGAACAAAGGCGTCTCAGGTGAGATGAATGGGGGGTCTGCAAACGGAGCGTCCGTGTTGCAAAACTTGAACTCCGGAAAGTTATAAGAAAGACCGTCTTTTATGTCCAGTAAGGTTTGTCGGTCGTACACAAGGAGACAAGTGCTGCTCGTGAAAAAATAAAGGAAAAGTAAAATTAAACACAGAAGAAAGCCGTTGCTTGGGGGAGCTCGCGACGAGGCTGCCATACTCGGCGCCATCTTGATCATGCTGTCATTGCCAATTCTGGTAGTATCTGAATAAAGATTTCCGACTTGACCACAGGCTCCAGTGTGACACGCAACATTTTGTGACATTCAGAAAGTGAAATGCTGGAAAATTATGATTTACTGAAATGCCACACCCACTTTAATTAAATCATCACCCTTCACCTCCAATTTTTATTAATCAGCTGAGCCACGACCCTTGATCATGCAAAGCAAACGTAATTGAAAACCATGCAGTCGTTTACAAGCCTTTTCTTGTCTGTGGTATCCCCTAGAGATGAAGCACAAGGGCTTTTGTGAAGGTACCCAGAAATGAGAAAATAATACCTTTACACGTTCAAGAGGTAGGGAAAATTACATTGATTTACCCCTTCTCCTTGTATAAGTTAAACAGACTTACTTTCCAAAACAGTTAAGTTGGTGAATGACACTTGAAGAACAAGTTTCCCGGAAGGATGAATCTGTGGCGATGAAAAAATATGAAACTTCTTTTTTTTTTTTTTAATGGATGAACTAAGCTGCCCAAACAGATGCTAATAACAAATGCAACTTTTTGTGTTGCTCAAAGCGATTGCCTTGCCTGATCTGACATCAGCATGCTTCGTGTTCTCCGGAAATTTCTCCCTAAAATGACTTTTGGCTGCTCATCAGCTCCCCTTTGCCCAAAATTGGCCAGCATGAGACTGCAAGCCTCTCTGTCTTCTCCAGAGATTTCTGCTTCCTGAATTGGTAGCACTTAAAGATGTGATTTCACTTTGAACAGACTTATTTCTTGAGAAAATACCACATATATTGAATTTAATCCTGTATTAAATTTGGCCACATGGGCTGTATAATGATAATCAATTGGATTAGTGTTTGCCTTGTCTCTGATGCTAAAGAAACTGAGAGAAATAGGCCTGATTTGATGCGAGCCTGAAACCCTTGCGGGTTTGTCACATGTCCTACAAAGTATATGAATCAACTTAAATAATTAAATAAGTTCAAGATTAAATTAGTGCTTAGAAATTGAAGAGAAAAGCCTCAATTGTGACACTGCATTTCAGAGCTGGTATACTCAGACTGGAGCCACAAAGACAAATTTAACATCTGAAGCCATTCACATTTGTATCTTTAGAAGTTTTTGCAATGTGCAACTTTTAAACTGCGCACACAGTATTTTCACCATGCAGCTCCCATGTATCCCAGTACTCTCTCTTTGTGCTAATGAAATTGGCTTTTTGCTCTTGAAACCTTCCTCAACTGCGCTTTAGTTATATACTTTTTTCCGTTTCTGGGCATGCAGCAAATCACCAGCCACCTGTTGCAATCACAGTATAGTCCCATCTGGTTGTATTCCAGTCCCCATGTTAACTAATGATGTTTCCACTCCGTTTCCCCATCTAAGTGATTAAGGCTGTCGCCTTTTTAAGCGTGATAATGCTTTGTGTTTTACTTTATTTAATAAAAACATGTCCCACAGAAATAATCATTGGCCATTGTTTGGCCAGCTTTTGATTAGGAGTATTAATGTGACACGCGTCTTTAAGCAAAGTTTTTAAAAAGTCACTCTGTTCACTACATCCCATCTTGGTGACCCAGACACCAAATATTTGAAGAGTTTTCAGAAAAGAATCACCCTCGGGCTGACTAGGATTTCAGTGTGGACATTAAGCTTAGGATCAGGCTTTTTTTATAACGAGTAATCCAAACCACGCAGCAGCGTATTAATGACTAACCTCATGTTGTAGATGGTCTCAGCTCAGACATTGTCTTGGATAAAGTTTGGTTTGCTTTCAGTGTTTCTTCGTGCCATGTGATGGTGTTTGTCTCTGTTCATCTGGGACCCTCAAAATGACCTTTTGTTGAGAACAATTTAAACCTCATCCTATGGCTTCAATATGCTAATACATTATTATTAGTCTAACCACTGTTCTGTAGCTAACCACCAGATAGCACATCATTATCTGTCAGCTAGCAGTAACCCTCCAACCATCACTGCTATTTAGTTTTCTGTCTTTGCCTATGTAAGTATGCAGCTGTATATTTACTTTATTGGAAATATTTAAGTCAGAACATAGTATTTTATATTTAAGAAGAAACTAGCTAGCTAGCTTCCTGCTAACTTCTAACCTAACCGCTAAACCTTGCAAACCCTCTTTTGCATGGGTGCTTTGATGTTAAACTTTATTGTCACACCCGGGAAAACAGCCGCAGTTCTCATTGTACTAATGCAGAAGGATTCTGGGCCGTTTCACATTTTGTTTGCAGAGTGTTTGGATAAGGAAATTGCCAATGAAGTCAGACTTGAAAAGAGGATTAGAATAGATTCTTTCACATTTTCTCTTACCAACAAGTTATTAATATCAGTTTTATCACATCAGGTTAAAAATATTGAGAAATGTTGATTTTAGTGTTTGATCAGGCTTGATAAATGGGTTTGGAAACAAGCATGTGGTAAACTGACTTTTGAAACGACCTTTGTTAGCAAACCACAATTTTACCATAAATGTGAAATTTTAATAGAAATTATTGTTTTACCCACTGAGATATTGAATGAATAAAAATTAAGGTGCATTTAAATTACTAGAATTATATTGGCAGTCGAGATAAAAATCAGCATTTTTGTTGTTTTCCTGCTATAATAGGTTAGATTTTTCATATTTCTATAAAGTGTTTTGTATATTATATATTTAAGAAAAACTGATTGAAAAATTGATCTAAGAACTTCACATATCTTAGTTTCAGAGAGAAGAGAACATTCACATTACCTCTTTACCCCCTTTGTAACAAACCCTACCCATCCAGCTGTGCAGAAAAGTTCAAAAAAAGACCCTAACCTAACCTCAAAACAATAAAGGATGTGTGTCTTGTACACCATTGCCATCTTGGTGTGGGTCAAAGTGCTAGCCATCTTTGCTCCCTCTCCTGCAAACAGTTGACACATCATGATGAGTGAAAGGTGTGCAGAGAACCAGGGAGCGGGGGCGGCATGGTGTGAGTGAGGGTACGTGACAGAGAGGTGAAGAGAGAGCTTTGTTTGGGCCTGAGTGTGTTTCGGGGCAGCTTAATTGAAGGATGTTTTAATGCTGTCGCAGGATGGCAGGTTGGAATAATCATAGCTATTTGTTTACGCAGCAGACACCCCAATTGACTTTTAATGGCTGCAGCCTGTGTAGTGTTTCCAAGTGCCCTGGTGGATTTGACTTTCATTATGGGGTGGAACATTCACTCGTCTCTTCTGCTTTTCTCTTTTGGTTTACATGAAGATGTTGGATTCTGCATAACTGATGAGGGAACTTTGAGGTTTGCTGGTTTGAGAGTTTTCCTCTCACACTGCAAGGATGCACAGCAAATGCTGTACGCCTTTCCAAATTCCTACCTTCTGTACATTTTAGAAACTTAAAGATCGCCTTTGTCCTGAGTTTCAGAAGCACTGATCACAGAACGGGTGTTAGCATAATTTAAAAAAGGTTTTCTGAGCTTTGTTTTAGGCTTACTTTCTTTTAATAGATTTTAAACTTCAAAAGGATTTTGCTAAAACAAAATTCTATTACCTGAAAGATCTTCTCTCCATATGTCTACCACCAGTGTTTCCTCCGGTAATTAAAAAATCAAGACATCTACCACTTTGCTAGAGAATGCCGAAGCGCTGACTGTAGGCGATTATTAACATAGCGACTTTAAAAGGGGCCAGTTTGTTCATTGAGGGATAAGTTTTGTCTGACCTTCTCTGTGGCAGGGTCAGGGGTCACATCACTAAATAGGATTTAAAGATGGCCGCTGCTCCTGCTGCTGTCCGTCTTCACTTTAGCCTCCAGGGCAGAAGCTTCCTGTTAGCCAAATTAACAACAAAAGCATCCTTGTTGTCATGCATTATTACTACAAAGCACATTTTAGGACATTCTGAAGTCACTGTGACTAGGGCAGGTCCTGTAATCTGTGGGGAGTCAGTTTAGCTGGAATTGACCCTCTTTTTTTAATCTTACCAATCTCATCCTCAGTTTCTAATGGAGCATTGATCAGCTGTTGGGCGTGAGAGGTGTAAAACAGTACTGTTATCTACTTAATGACCTTATATAGAGGATGCACTTTAAGGCTTTTAATGTACACAACACTGACGGGAGTGTGGATGGGAACAAGACACAATGAGTGTGCGTATTTCTGCAAATTTATCAGCACCCTATGAAACATGCATGCATTGATTGTTGGTTGATTGCAATGAAAACAATAGCCATAATATATGTATATTGTCTAAATTCAACTACAACTATCGCCACACACAACAGCGACCGTTCAGACACAGTCATGCACACACACACACACACACACACACACACACACACACACACACACACACACACACACACACACACACACACACACACACACACACACACACAAAGAGAGAGAGAGAGAGAGAGAGAGAGAGAGAGAGTACTGGATGTTTAATTACATTAATATGCAATATCAGCCATTAGTAGCTCTTTAATTATGAATGGAGATGGAATGACACTACCATTAATATTTAATTAAAGGGCAATAAAGTGTTATTTGGCAGCATTACAAAACTAGACACTAATAAAGGAATCTCTTTAGCCAGTAATCACTGGAGACAGAAGAGCCCCGTCCCTCTTAAAAATTGACTGTGTGAAACAGTAAAAAACACAAAGGGCACGTCAAGGTCAAACGTGTGGCACTTGATCCAAAACAAAGAAGCGTGTCACTGGTTCTTCACATCTTTCCACTGACAAAACACATCAAAAAGACATAAATAGCAGAAGGAAAAAGGAAGCAAATTAGGCACCATAGTAATGCTAACATCTCCCACTGCATCCCCAAGAATATTCAGACACCCCCCTCTCATCCACAGCTAAAGCCAGGTCAATAAAGTCATTGAATTGACAGCTTCCTTGGACAACACGAGGTCAGTACACTTTGCTGTTGCATTTTTGCTTTGAACAAGAGCAAGTTTTAATATGTAGGCTACAGAATAATTCTGACAATATAATTATAAATCCTCACAAGAAGTCCCACTGCAGGCAGATTTGCGTCCAACGTTTGCCCAGGCAGGAATGTGTGATGCCAGCAGGAACAACGCATTACTTAGCAGCAGACTCCCATGCAGTGACATTGAGATGCTAAAGCTGTAGCTTGTTTACACAAGTTTCCCCCTTTTCTCCTTTGAGAAGCCACCATTTAGCCAGACAATAGGCACAATGTGGCCCTCATCTGTGAGTGGGCCGGTCTGACAAGGCAAACAGTCAGCTGGGGCACTCTGGTTTGCTCTGGAGTGGATGTTTAGATCAGTGGGACGAAGCATTGTTTTAACCTAGAGGGCCATGATACACATACAAATTTCTGAGGCAATAAAGTGCTAAATCTTGTTTGCCACCATAAAGAACAATGTTGTCATCTGTGTCATCATTTAAAGCTTCTGTTATAGTTTTTAATTTCTCAAATTTGCACACGTATATTTGCAAATTTGAATCGAAATAAAAAGCAAACTTCATCATTTGGATTTCATTTGTTTTCTTTGTGATTTCTAGCTTCACTTTGTCACAGTAAAAGAGACCCACAAGAATTTGAACAGCACTGTAAAACCTTTTGCTGTCATAGTCTGAGCAGGTTTTATCTTCTGTTTTTTTCATGTCTCTCTTTTGTTCTCTCTCTGAGTCTCAGGTGGAGGGCTGGGCAGGCTTGTCCATTGGGCGGAGTCATCACTATTGAGTGATCGGTCAAATTTGGTGGTCACTGAAAAATTGTTTATTTTGCTACCATATACAGGTAAATGTTAAGGAAGATTGACTAGCAAAGAAGAGCAGGATATACATCAGTTCAACTGGAATAAGTTTTATTTATAATATAAAAGAAGATCATGTAAAATGAAATCTGCGGATGCTATCATATAATATTTCCCTTGCTTGTTAGTGCACCTATAAGAGGCTGTGTACATCTCTGAGCTAACTTCTTACAGAGTGCGAGACTGACAAGCAGGCCTCAGCACTCCCTCGGCGTATATTAAGTCCAGCTAATGAGCTGGTCAATGTGACAAGAGGCGGCTGTGATCGATGTCCCCTCTAAATTGATGGGCTCTGCCAACGAAGGACACTGACCCACCGAGAAATGTTGATGAAGTAACCGACTGGAAACTCACACTTCCTCTCGGGCTGCGAGAAGCCCGTGCACAGAATTAGCAGGACATGCGGTTATTTTCACTGCACATGTGCAACATATCATCATCGCTTGCACTTTCATTAACAATTTCCAAAACCTAATGAAAGAGTTAACTATGACATGCAGTGACCACATGATAGAAAAAATCTTTTTAAATGATTTTGATGTGCATTGGAGAATGATGTAAAATGTTATTACATGTCACATCCAAAAATCTGCTGACGTCTGATGTGTATTGCAGATTTCACTGTGTTAGCATTCTTTAAATTTTAATGAGTAATTTGAATGCTGATGTCATGTGAAATTTCACATTTAGGGGTATTAAAATTTGCACTCATAAGCTTATGCTACAAAGCAGATATATTTATTCTTTTGTGACTATCAAATAAAGGTTAGATTATGTTTCTTTAATGGTGTGACACCTGATATGCACTTCAGCTTCTTTCAGTGTCATCTAATTGTGAGCAATGTATGGGTATCTCTGTTTTTGCCCATTTCAGGCCCAGTGAAAGAGACCGGGACCTGAATCTGCATATAGTAATCATCAGAACATTTCCCAGCAGAATATATTTGCATAAGATTATTACTCATTGGCAGTGACCCCGATTAAGGATGAGCCACATTACTAATAGGCTTCTCTTAATGCTAAAATATAAATCCTGGGATATATATCCGCTTTGACATTAATGACTAAATGTTACTTCTCAGCCTTGTCGCAGCGATGATCAAAAGTACTTCACTTCGCTTTTTTTTTAACCCCTCCTCTCTTTAAAATTTCAGTTCTGTCTTCCTTTTCCGACTAATATTGTGGATAAAAGATTTCTGTGTGTCAGGCTTAAAGAGGGGAGATTTTTCAGCTATTCTGGCAGAGAAAGTTTTGATGGCATGAGAGGGAAAGTTGTGCATGAACTTGGAGGGAATGCGATGAATCAAGTATAAAGTATAAAAGCTTCTCTACTACCAACTCAGCACATGCAGGACAACAAGATATTGCAATTGTTTGCTGCGTGTACATTTATACATGCGTACATTAATGCCTGAGGAGTCTATCGCTTTCTTCCTGTCTCTGTCTTCTGGCACATTCTCTGTCCCGACGTTAACCAATAAAGATGAAATGTCTTCAAAAAAACAGCCAGTGTCCCAACAGACTTTTTCAGCCGTCCGCAGGTCCTGTTCAGTATGCAGCACGGGCAACAACTCAATTAACCAAAAGCCCCTAGCCATCACAGCAGCAGGCTGCCTCATAATATTTCCTATAATGTTTCATCCAATTTGGAGAGTTTGACGTTTACCCCCTGCAGGACTGCAGCAAGAGACAGTGACTGAAGGCAAGGGGGCACTGAGGTGGTGGTGTGTGCGAATGGTAATGTGGCCTGGAAATCATTGCCCGGGCCTGCAGGTGAGAATGCATCATCACCATTTTTTTAAAATCAACTCTTTCAAAACTTTGCAAGCACTAGAATCTATTTTTCAATTTTTTCGGCATAAACTTAAGTCCTCAAAAGAAAAAAAGAAAAAGTAGAAACAGTGTGGATAGTGTATGCATGAGAGAGTGTGTAAAAAATTATTTTGTGAAATATTGCACACGCTGCAGAAGTAATAGACTGCCGAGAATGGGTGAGGGGGGTGTTTATAGCACTGTGCCATTGGATAAAGATAATGTTTTAGGAGAGTTTCGCAGGGCTAGCAGCCGTAAGATCGTCTGCTCTAAAGCGAGATTTTTTTTTTGAGAAGCCCGTGAGCCACTTTAAGACGTCCTATCATTGGCATGACCCTGCTTTTACCTCTCTACCCTCTCCAACAGCCCTCCCCATCTTTCCATCTCTCCTTCTCTCGGACAGAAGAGGACTCTGCGGCTCCTAAGTGACGACAGGAGAGTCACCCCGGTGGAACTGATGCCCCCGATCAGTGATGGGCTGGAAAAGCATAAAGGCGGAAAAGGAAGGTGAAGGAGGGTTTGGTGGGGGGAGGGGGGGAGAACGAGGATAACGCTGATACAGCAATTTCCCTTACCCACAGAGGGAGAGAGCGAGGGCAGTGGGGTAGAGTGAGGGAGGTTGATAGAGAGAGGTGAGGATGGAGAGAAAGACAAGGAAGGGGAGGGGTGGGGAGGGGGTCTCATTTATGATTAAAAGATAGGCCAGATAACCCTGCGAGCCTGACCCATCACTCTCCTTTAAAATGAGGTTCTAATGGCACCTGGGGAGGAAAGGGAGGCTTGGGCATCATTAACCAGAATCTCTGAATCCTTATACCAGGGTGGGATATCTCTTGGAAAAAAAGCGCACCTAGCTTGGAGCACTGGGTATGTGAGAAGCATTTGCACTGCATGCACACTGTCGAGTGTTCAAATTGTGTACATGGTTCACATTGACAAAATCAGCAAAATGCCTCAGAGCCATCAAGATAAGAGGAGGATATATGTGTGTGTATGCAACTGGTTAGATGTATATATGTGACACTGCATGTCTGATCTTACTGTCTCTCTGGAACATGTCGCTCCTAATGAGAAGGTGATTAACGGTAATGTGTCTCATTACTTAAAACAGGTTTCATCACGGCACAAAGTGCTGCTAAAGTCACCACTCTGTTCAAATATGGTTTCTTACAGCTGGCGGGCTCAAGTCTGGTCTGCGATTTTCATCCACAAATCGAAAGATTGATTTGAGCCTATGTTCTTCTTTTTTTCTTTCTTCTTTTTTTATTCACAAAATGTGTGAATTAATAGTCTCAAGATGAAACACATCACACAGCTTTTGTTAGTTTTCCATTCTTAATGAAAAAAAAGAAAAAAAGATTTCCTCTTGGACTTCTGCTGCAACACGGGTGTCAAATATAAGGCCCAGGAGCCAAAATCGGCTTGGCAAAGAGACCAGTCTGGCCCACTGGATGGCTTTGTAAAATGTGGAGGACAGGATACATTTTCGGACTTTTGGACTTGGAGTTTTTCTTTTTTTTTCCCCTGCTGATATGACATCTACAGCTGTTCATATAAGGGCAGAGTCATGAAGTACAGCAACAGATTTACTATACCGTGTGGAAAATCTGGAACAGACTGTTGGAATTGCACATCTTTTTTTTCTTTTTTTTTTACATCAGGGATTAAATGTGTAGTTAAACTTCTATAGATGGATAGAAAGAGGAGTTTTACTGGTCCAGCCTGCTTAAGGAAAGTGCTAAAAAATGGGTTTGACTTCCCGTTCTAATGTTACAGCAAGCAAAGCCCGCTTTTAGCCATTGAAGGTGATGATAATATTGAGGACACAAACACCACGATTTTTTTTATGTCTTGTGAATTCTCAATTGAATTTAACTCTTTTTATAAAGTTCCAGTTTGCAGAAACATTCACCTCAAGATGCTTGACATTGTAAGGTAAACACAATATTAGAAAGAAACCCAACAATCACACAACCCTCTATGAGCAAGCATTTGGTGACATTGGGAAGGAAAAACCCTGCATTCTCTACATTTTTCAACCCATCTTCTCCAGCATTAGGGTCTACCCTGCGTTCTCCACCCTGGTCTAATTATCTTTGGTCCGTCTCCTGCCTGTTAAAAGACAAAAGTGCAGTAGACAGCCCATCTTATGGTCTCTCTTCATAGGAATGCTAACAGTTTGCAACCTGACCCAGTGTCTCTCTGGTGCTACCCAAACAGGGCTGTCCGACTATCCTGAAACCAACACCATGAGTGTTTCCATCACTCATATTGAGATATCAGTGTCTTTATAGTTAGAAATCCTCCATATATTATCAGTGCTTCTCCAGCTGCCATCATAACTCTTGCTTTCCTGGACAACATATCTATCTTATTTTGGAGCTCATATCCACAGAGTGTTTCAGTCTGAAAGAAGACACGGTGCCACAGGAGGGGGCATACTGGATAGATGATGTACAAGACTTTTCATTTCAGCAGCTTGGGAAGTTACTGATAAGTCCAATCCCTTTCAGTCCAAACCCACATTGTAATGACCCTAAGTGAAGCCAAATTTGATCAACATAGTTTATTTGCTTTCTTGACATCTGTCACCAAACATTGTGCTTTTACTGGATGCCTATCATGGTACCCTGCATCTTAATATAAGACTTATAAGCCTTTTTTTTCTCTGAAAATGACTTTTTGCTCCTCTTTTGAAATATTTCACGTAACTATAATTCTAAACAAATTATACAGAATTATGAACGATATGAAACTGTCTGCAAACAGAAAATAGACTTTACCAACACCCCAATAACTGATTTCACAAAAGCTAAAGAACATCAGTGTTTTGTTGTTTCAGTGAAATGGCACTAAGGGTTTGTGAATGCTGCAATGTGTATATACAATAGCACAGTGTGGTTAGGTGCCTTGAGAAACATTTGCCTTTGGCAATTACACCAAATTAGCATGACTGCAAAATGTCTACCTAACATCAGGCTCAGTAAACATTATGTGGCACGAGTTGTACAAAGTATATGTTAGTAAAACAAACCAGGTTTACACCTACTCTGAAGAAGCCAGTGTTAAAAAACAAAAATGCTGACAGAGAATAGAAAGCTGTCAAAATGTTCAAAAATATTGTGTTTAGTGACTTCTGTGCTCAGGTTTGCATTAGAACACGGTTTATAGAGCATGTTTGCCATGTTAGACAGTATTTCACATTATCCAAATGAGGGGCAATAGACAGCTTTTTATTGTCTGCAACATTGCATGAAAAGCTGCAGGTAGCAAAAAGACACAAGCCAACCTTTTAACCTTACACTGTACTGGGAATAATCATTTCCTCAGATTACGATGAGTCCATTTTTTTGTTCATGCAAATAGTGAGATAATTTGTTCAGCAGTGGCTGGATTAAGACGTTCAGTCGAGCGTAATATTCTAGGGAATCATCAAAGTAGTTTTTTTTCCTGATATCACACAAGACCACTGTGTGTATAACTTTAGGGTGGATGAAAAGAAAATTCAGAAGTGATAAATAACAGAATCTGTATTGGAAAGGACAAGGAGGACAAACAGTTGCGGAGTAGCAAGGGTTGTTTACCCCTCATTGTGTGTTTCCATAATGCCCCTCTGGACAGTCTGGTTGTGTGCCTGTTGGGAGGGGAGATGTTGACAGTGGGCAGTGGGGTTGGTGGGGTCCCTTTTAGCACATTCATAAAAGCAGCATTTAGCATTGTCACAACAACTGCTTAGGAAAAGCCAAGCCTCCATTAAACAAGGGCAATGATGCACTACAAAGTTACAGCCCCTCAGCCCCCCCACCACCCGCCCCAATCCGAGTAACTTTCTGCCTGTTGTATACAGCTTGGTACACGGCAGGATGAGAGAGTTTTTCTGAGTGATTTCCAGTGTGAAGTTATGGTGTTGATTAGCGCAGTGACAGCTGCCATGATTAAAATGGCTGATAGTAATAGTGCAGCATTCATGCATTGACAACTTTGCTCTGCATGGCTTTGTGAGTGGTGATGTATGACACCATTAGGGTAACCTCAGGGCCCTGGAGGACACTTATCTTCCTCGTCACGTCCTTCACACTTTCCATTCTCCCTCTAACAAAAGGACGCCTGCTCCCCAGTCTGCATGCTTATGAATTGTGTGTGCACACGAGCTTGTGATACGCATCTGTGTGTCTGCTCGCTGTCCATCTTTGCTAGTGAAAACAAATGCTGTAGAATATTTGGGTGAGCCTGTGTATATTTTTGTTGTTTGTAAAGCTGAGTCAAGGCTTAGGCTTCTGGTACATTACAAACAAGACCTTTATACCAAGCTGTCTTTTCTGTGCTTATGCTGCTCTAAATCCTGATTTATAATCACGCACATACATAGTTTAGTTCCTACGTGTATATTTTCTGAACATAATGGCATAATTTTCTTTCTCCTTGTGAAGTGATTAAAACATTCTATCTTTACCCAGATTATTAAATAATTAAAAAAAGAAAATACCACAATTTCTAGAGAATTGTTTTCCAATTTATCTTCTCAAAAACAATACGAAAGTCTATGTTTAAATAGACAACAGAAAAAACTTTCTTCACTTCTTTGAGGTACATAGTGAGTGCTATCTCAAGGAGATTGTTGCACAGCCAGGCTCAGCTTTTGCACAATGCTAATGAAAATTACATAGCTGAGTCACTAAATATTTTTAAGCTGATGTTCTCGATTTATTATTTTGGAAGGTAACATTTTATTGTAATAATAATATATGACAAAAAATTTAATAGAGACTGTTGTGTGTGTGTTTTTTAACTATTTCTTTTCTACTGGGAGTGCTCAGATCATTGAAAGACCTGGTTGTTTCGTAGAAACAGTGGTAAGATTAACATTAGAACACACAATTTATTATCAAAAGGTACTCAGAACAGCGTCGTTTAAAAGATAAGATAAGATAACCTTTATTAGTCCCACATGTGGGAAATTTGTTTTGTCACAGCAGAAAGTGGACAGTGCAAAGTTATATAGCAAAAATTAGAATATAATAAGAATAATATACTGTACACAACTGTACAGAATAGAATAGAGCTACTGGTCCGGACGGGATTCCCGGCTGCGTCCTCAGGTCATGCGCGGCTCAGCTGGCTGGAGTGTTCACACACATCTTCAACCTGTCCCTCTCTCTGTCTGTAGTCCCAGCCTGCTTCAAAATGGCCACCATCGTCCCTGTACCCAAATCCTCCACCATCTCCTCATTGAACGACTGGCGACCTGTAGCCCTGACCCCCATCGTAAGCAAATGCTTCGAGAAGCTGGTCAGGGACTTCATCTGCTCTGCACTACCCGACTCACTGGACCCTCTACAGTTTGCATACCGCCACAACAGGTCCACTGATGATGCCATAGCCCTGACACTACACACTGCCCTGTCACACCTGGAGAAGAGAGACACGTATGTGAGGATGCTGTTTGTAGATTACAGCTCAGCATTCAATACCATCGTTCCCTCGAAGCTGGACAGGAAACTGCAGGATCTAGGACTGAGCAGCTCCCTCTGCAGCTGGATCCTTAGCTTCCTGTCTGACAGACGCCAGGTGGTCAGACTGGGCAGCATCACCTCATCCCCCATCACACTGAACACTGGTGCTCCACAGGGGTGTGTACTGAGCCCTCTCCTGTACTCACTCTACACCTACGACTGCACAGCCACTAACAACTCCAACATCATTGTGAAGTTTGCGGACGACACTACAGTGGTGGGTCTTATCACCAACGGTGATGAGACGGCTTACAGGGAGGAGGTCAGCGCCCTGACCCACTGGTGTCAAGACAACCATCTCACCCTCAACGTCACAAAGACAAAGGAGTTGATAGTGGACTTCCGGAGGTGCAGAGAAGTACACACCCCCATCACCATCAACGGCGCTGCTGTGGAGAGAGTGAGCAGCTTCCGGTTCCTTGGTGTACATCTGGCTGAGGATCTTACGTGGTCAGTACACACAAACAAAACAGTGAAGAAGGCGCAGCAGCGCCTCTTCTTTCTCAGGAGACTGAAAAGATTCGGCATGAGCCCCCGCATCCTCAGGACCTTCTATCGCTGTGCCATTGAGAGCATCCTCACTGGATGCATCACCACCTGGTATGGCAACAGCACCGCCTACAACTGCAAAGCTCTCCAGAGAGTAGTGCGGTGCTCTGAACGGATAATTGGAGGTGAGCTTCCCTCCCTCCAAGACATCTACAGGAAGCGGTGCCTGAGGAAAGCGGGGAGGATCATCAAGGACTCCAGTCACCCCAGCCATAAACTGTTCAGACTACTTCCATCAGGAAGGAGGTTCTGCAGCATCCGGTCCCGTACCAGCAGACTGAGAGACAGCTTCTTCCACCAGGCCATCAGACTGCTGAACACTTCATAGACACCTCAGCTTCACTACTGGAACTTCAACATTATGCACTCCACACTGTATATAAATGCCACTTGTTTTGCACATATTCAACTCTGTATATTTTATATATTTTATTATTATTATTATTATTTTATTTTATTTTTTTACTATTTAATTTGTAAAAATGTGTATACATAGAATAAAATAAAATACTATATACAGTAGAATAAAATAGAATAAAATGTACTATAGGATAAAAATAGAATGCCAATGCTATGTACAACTGAGTGAAAATACAACTTTGTCAGAAAAGAGTATTGCACTTAGTCTTATTGCACATGTGTGGGTTTGTGTGTTTGATCAGCTGCAAAAGTCTTTGTTGTGGAGTCTGACAGCAGTGGGGAGGAAAGACCTGCGAAATCTCTCCGTCCCGTTCCGTCTCCGTCACTCACCACCTCCACTGGGTCCAGAGGGCATCCTAGAACAGAGCTGGCCCTGCGGATCAGCCTGTTCAGTCTCTTCCTGTCCCCAGCAGAGAAAAAATGCTATCTAATTTAAATTTCACTGATCTCATGTTTAAGGTCATCTTACACTCTGTGGTTTCATTGTAGACTAAAAAGCAAACATCATCTTCACGTGGACATGAAACAGAACTTGTGCTGCGTCCCGTAAACATCGGAAGTTGGATTTCAGTGCTGGGAGCAAAATAGGAGCAAAATAACTCCCAAGCTGAGAAAGAGGATTTGTTTTGCTCCTTAGTTATGCACCCATCACTAGCAGCACAGTGCAGTACTTGTTGTTTTCTGTGTATAAAAAAGCACATTCATGGATGGAGTATAGTCAGAGCTCTACATATGGATTATTCAGCCAGTCAAAAACAGACAAACATGTATAGATGACAAGTTTGTGTTCACGATCATGGATCGTGAACTCGGATTGGTGAGATTCCTCTGACATGAGTGGGCATTCCAGTTTAGATTTCCAACTGGGAATTCAGAAATTCAGTCTTCCAACTTCAGATGGATTGCACCATTGGGCCAGGGTCTTTAAGAGCATTGTGAGTGGGTGTTCGGGGCGCAGCTGGATGGATTGTGGGGTTCCCCTTCTTACTGCTCACCACTGGTCTTTGATGTCTCCCTGACTATGTGGGCACCTCATAATTCTAAGGTGTATAGCTGGATGTTTTGGTGTGGTTGTTTGGAATGACTTGGGACACTTTGGGGGAGGGCTGGAAGGGGCTCTGCTAGGTTCTCGATTGCTGGGACTGTTGCAGTCGGCTGCTAGTTGCCTCTGGTTCTCTGGGGCTTGTACCCTTTGGCCGTGTGGGCTCCATCAACCTTTGCAACCTCTCCTCTGGTTTTCATCAGGATGTGTGGCTACTTGGGTGCGTTGTCGTGGTTTCTCACCCTAATTATCAAGTTAGGGTTCTTGCCCAAGGACACTTCAGATCAGCAGTCTTCCACTTCAACGATTGTGCTCACTTTAACAGATACTAGAATGTTACACAGCTCATGTCTGACAAAGGTGTTACTCCTTTAAACAGGAGCCATAACCAGAAGTCATAAGCCATAAGTTTTATCACAAGAGACAGCATGTCTTAGTGTTTTTGGTCTAAACCACTTGTGAGGCACAACAACAACTTACAAACGGCAAGATAACTATAAACACCTCTTCATGCCCATGGGGCCTGTCTGTCGCGCTGCACTAGGCAAATGTTTGTGAGAACACCTCTGTAAACATGCGCATCCTTGGAGGGGTCAGCCAAGCGGTGGCTGACACCTAACACACCCACGCCACTGATACTGCAGTCATGTCAACGGAAGTGTAAGGCAATACCCAGTTTTCCTAACAAGTTGAACCTCACTAGATTCACCCTGGCATCCCAGGACTCCAAACATATGTCCCCTTCCCACTTCAGAAATACACACACTCTTATTTTTGGCGGCATGCAACCCCTTAATTATTTCAGAGGGCTGAATTTGAGACGATTTGGTTCGTAAGGTTTTGCAGAGGGCACGGAGTCAAGATCCCAAGGAATATCAAGAAAGACGCACCGAAGGCGGCGAGATATTTAAGGCAGAGGGGTGTGGGAGTGGTCGGTAGAGATTTAGAGGATAGACACGTTCGCTCACACAAGCGCCGTCGCATGTACAAACTGCTGTCACTGTCTCTCTTGAGCCCCTCTCTCCTGTCCTCTAGCTGCTACCCTTACCACTGCTGATGAGAAAAACAGACACGAGTGCTAAGCTCTGTCTTTGCCTGGGATTGATAACATTTGTAATTGAGGTGCTTGCTATGGAGTGCCAGCTTCCTCGCTTCTTGGACGGTAGTTTCCAGGTTGTCTCAAGCGCAGAGACGAGGAGGCGATGGGGGCGACGGGAGGAATTTGAATGTGTTAAGAGTGTGCGGTGTCCACACGGCCGTTAGCAAACAAACTCGTGTGGGGAAAGCTAAGATCAAATTCAGTGCCATCTAAAGGCCTGTTCTGTGATTTATGCCAGCCCTTTTTATTTGGGCGAAATTATCCACATTGTTACCGAAGCAGAGAGGGAGAAAAAGACTGTTTGATGAAAGCTGATTACAACAGAGACTTGGACAAACACGGATCCTGTCATAATTAAGCCCACTTATGAAATTATTATGTTTATCAGCGTGTAAACAGTACCCTTAGATGTGTTGACATTAGTGTCAGCATTTGCAAAGGAATGAGTGCATTGCAGCACAAGCCGTGCTGACACTGGACTCCAGATCGAGCCATTTTCCGAATGCTTTCAGATACTGTTTTCTCTAAATTGCTTTTACTGATTTCAAAATTTAAATGAAATACATTTATATAAAAAATTAAAGTGCTTAATGCTTGTAGCGTATAAAGAAAATATCGATATTATAGATATGTGAAAATGTAGAAGATGTGAAACCTTAATGTTCCCAGTCATGTCACAGTGTGATGGAAGGAAGCTGTGTGTTTCTTATATAATAAGAAAGAGTTATTTCTTTAAAGTGGACACTGAAATAGGTAACTGGACCAGTTATGATAAACATCGCCATAATAAAAAATACTTATGTTTACATTTTAATAAGCTAAATAAATGCAGACTAAATTAAAAAAGTAAAACAAACTCTGAGATTTTGGAAATAATGAGAATTTTAAAAAAGGACCAGAATAATCTTCATTCAAATTTCGTGTTCATGTCACGCGTGTTATTCGGTTGCAAACACCTGTTGTTTGCCTATGAGGATAGTTGTGCGGTGGTAGAGTGATGTAATGGAACAGCACGAATATAATTAGAGTAATGATGCATGGATATGTAGTCCGATGCCCAAAATTGTGCAATGAAGCTAAACTGGGTTCAGTTGATCTGCCCTGTAAAACAAATTTCTATTATAAACGTAAATCAGTGATATGTTGGCAGGCACGTAGTAAATTTAGTCAATTTAGTTTTTAAGTTCTCTAAACACATTTTCTATCATAAACATTTTAAACCACTCCAACCTGCAATATAACAACACAGTGAACAAGACCATTTTTGTTATTAAATAATCATGTTTAGCAGGGAAAATAGCCATCATGTCTTAATAAGTTCCCCTCAGTCTAATAAACACCAGGAGAATCTCATCAGGGCTAAAACTGCAGATCAATACAGACTGAGTGAGAGTAATAGCTTTCACCTTACAAGACACATATTTCAATTAAGCACAGTTTTCAAGCAGACGTGACATTTTGTTAGTGGTTAAATAACTTCTTCTATGATGAATCACTGATTATTTAAGACAAATTTTGCATAGAGAAGGAAATAGGACCTCCTGATGAAAAAAAGGTAAAATGATATGCAGCTGATTTCATCTTGGTTATGTCCAAGTATCTTTTTACCTACATTTATTCCTTACCCAGGATCAAAGTTTAGAAGTAAGTTGTACAAATGACCTACAGAGATTGTGGCTTCCAAATGGCAAGTCTAAAAGGAACAACTCTGATAAATCATAGCGCGAAACATGAGTCCGTGGCTGTTGTCGGAGATTTATCGGCAGCTGTATTTTTCTAGTGTCAACTGATGTTCCATGAGACTTAGCCAGCGTCTTACATTGCTTCCACCCATGCTCACTCCCCACCAACACATACACACACACACACATACTTGCACTGCTCTCTGAAATACACACTACACTTCTCCACTCCATCAACAGCTGCCCAGCATTTAAATTCGAGAGCTATTCCTGTGAGACTGTTAAACACGACAGATTGAGATGAGTGGCAAACCTCTAGTGCTAGCATTAGCCCACTTATCTTATTAGTGGGGCAGCTCTAATACATTTGATACCCCTCCGGCTACTGCTGGTGTGGCCTCAGGGAACCGGCAGCGTCTTCAAAGACCAGATCTGGCGTCCTGGAGCCTCAGCATGCTGAGAGGCATACCACAACCATGTCGGTTTGAATTCAGTCTGCAGTTGCTGCACATCTTACTCTCACTGTATTTTTCCATTGACCAGTCAATGCAAACTATTTGATGAACAAGAATATGCTAAAAATAGACATGTTCTAAGTATTATTATTTTTGGTTCACTTTTAACTTTATATGGCCTAGGTATATCCTCAACATGGCACTTTAACAGAATTTTATTTTTAAGTAATGCTTGTACTGTACTGACAGTGCAGATTGAACCTAGACTAAAGAAATTGAGCTATCACACTATCCCTGGTGGGAAACCGTTGTTTATTTCTCAGTGTGGTGTATTAAGATTTTCACTTGAACCACTTGAAAGACTAATTTTTTCTTTACAATTGCTTTATTCCAGCGCACTATCTTGTGCAATGCCCAAATGCACCCATATTAGTATTGCATTAGTCTTAAATCAATACAAAGCGTACACAGAGTTATTACACTACAAAAAGCAAATTATCTTCGGCTGAGCTCTACAACGAGGTACTTGTATGATAATGTTGCAATAGTTCCTAATAAGATGTTGGACAGATTAGGCCAGAAGGATCATCCTGTAATTAATTTACATTACATCACTGAGAGGATGCAATGTTCATACTGGAGCCTTCTGCTGCATGAATGAGAGCTTAGGCTCACTGACAGAATTTCTCAAACCTTGGCTGGTGACCTCGCCTAATTCTGGTCAGAACACACATAGCAAGAGTGCAGATTGTTTGCACGAGTGTAGGCTGCAAGTTGAGAACTTGTTTCTTTGAGTTAGGTTTATTTCTAACAAATGTCCCTCATAAGTTTCTGTCTCTAGGCGTGTTTTGTAATGATTTAAGTGATCATTGTGTAGTTGCTACCAGTAGGAACACTAAAATCCCTAAATGTAAACCGCGTATCATCTGTAAAAGAAATTTTAAAATATTTAATGAGCAAGCGTTTCATTATGACTTGTCTATGGTAAATTGGGAAAACTTGAGTCTGATACCAGACATCCATCTGGCTTGGGCTTATTTTAAAGAAATTTTTATGAAGATTTTAAATAAGCATGCACCTGCCAAAAAATTTAGGGTCAAGGGACGGGAGAACCCTTGGTTTTCATCGGAATTATCAGAGTCCATCCATCAGCGTAACGTGGCATGGGCAAAAGCTAGGAAAAACGATTCCCTGACTGACTGGTTAGACTTCAGGAAATTAAGAAACAAATGCACGACACTTATCAAGAAGGGTAAGTCAGAATATTATTTATCTGTTACTACAGAAAACCTCAATAACCCTCAGAAATTTTGGAAAGTAATTAAGTCCTTATCTATAAATAAAATATCACAGGCTCTTCCAAAATTCATTTTAAAAGATTCTGTCCCAGTTTATGACAGAACTGAGGTCTTAAACAGCTTTAACAAGCACTTTGTAGCTACTGGTTTTTTATTTAACTCTGTTGGAGCAGCCCCCATGATTCCCTGCACAGAACCCCAAACATATATTGGGGAGCTTTTTGATTTTTCTCCTTTTTCTGTCCAGGAAGTGCATAAAGCTCTTAAAGCCTTAGATCACAGGAAACCCCCAGGGCCAGACTTAATAGAGCCCTATTTTCTGAAAATAGCAGCTGATTACATTGCACAACCTCTTACGATCCTTTTTAATCTTTCAATCCAAAATAAAGAAATTCCACTTGTTTGGAAGTCTGCTTTTGTTACGCCAATATTAAAAGGAGGCGACCCGGCCATTTTGACTAATTACAGGCCAATATCAAACTTGTGTGTTTTGGCAAAAGTCCTTGAGTCTCTCGTCAGTGAGCAATTAAAAGAGTTCTTGTACTCTAATGAAGTTCTTTCAAAACTACAATCTGGGTTCAGAAAACAGCATAGTGCTGTCACGGCTGCCACAAAAGTGATAAATGACATACTTGTTGCTCTTGATAAAAAACAGCACTGTGCTTCTCTCTTTATTGACCTGTCAAAAGCTTTCGACACTGTGGATCACGCCATTTTAAAGCATAGGCTTCTTTCTTTGGGGCTGTCTAGACATGTTGTCTCCTGGTTTACTAATTATTTGAGTGACAGGACTCAATGCATTAAATGTGAAAATCTGTGCTCAGAACTTTTGAATATTCACACTGGGGTGCCACAGGGTTCAATTTTAGGACCTCTGCTGTTCATCATGTATATAAATGATTTGGGACAAAATGTGTCCAATGCTAGTATGCATTTTTATGCTGATGACACAGTTATTTATTCCTTTGGCTCAAACTTTGAAAAGGCAATAGAATCGTTGCAGAAAGCTTTTGACGTGGTTCAGCACACACTTCTGGAGCTGAAATTGGTTCTCAATGCTGAAAAGACAAAGCTAATGTTGTTTTCAAACATGAAGAGATTTCCTCAAACTGTCCCCTTGGTGTCCACTCTTGAGGGAAACCTCATAGAAGTGGTGCATACGTATAAATATCTTGGCTTTTTAATTGATGATTCTCTGACCTTTAAACCTCACATAGACAATCTTGTGAAAAAACTCAAACTAAAATTGGGATTTTTCTTTCGAAACAAATTTTGCTTTTCTTTTGAGACAAAAAAGCGTCTTGTAAATGCTACATTTTTATCTGTTTTAGATTATGGTGATCTGCTGTACATGAATGCTTCCGCCCAGTGTCTTCATAAGATTGACTCAGTTTATCATGCCTCCTTACGGTTTATTACAAACTGTAGGGCCTTGACCCATTGTTGTGATCTGTACACTCGAGTGGGATGGCCTTCGTTGTCCTCCAGGAGGTTTGCTCACTGGTGCATCTTTATTTATAAGGCCCTGCTTGGACAAATGCCCACCTACATTTGCGATCTGCTCACACGGAGAAGTACTGTTTCTTACAGCCTGCGTTCAAGCGATCTTTTATTGCTCAATGTTCCATTTGCCAGAACTGAACTGGGAAAGAGGGCTTTTACTTATGCTGCCCCTTTCACATGGAACATGATGCAAAAAGACTGGAAGATAGCAGATCTTATTTCATTAAATGCTTTTAAGTCCAGATTGAGAGAGCCAGAGAAAAATGTTTTTAAAATGTAATTGTTATTTATAATATGTATGTAACTTTGTAATTTCAACGTGTTGTCGCCTCTTGGCCAGGACTCCCTTGCAAAAGAGGTTTTTAATCTCAATGGGACTTTTCCTGGTTAAATAAAGGTTAATAATAATAATTTACCATTAACTGGTTGATTGTTTTTTAGTCTTGTTATTATGATTAAATTGATGTTATTTTATTAGAAAGGCATTGTTAATCTATGCATTAGCTAAATTTAGCATTTAGAATTTAGGCTAAAGTTACTGTACAGTGCTTAACACATTTATTACACTACCAGTCAAATTGGATGACACAGCTGCCTTAAATTATAATATTGGTTGTGTTGCTTCCGTAGTTGTTAACCCACCAGTATTCACAAGCTCTTTAATAAAAAAAAAATTGTAATATTAAAATATAATAATTGGTGTTATCCGTGAATTTTCAAATCTACTGTTTTACAACAAGCACAATAATAATAATAATAATAATAATAGAGCACATTATTATTAATATTATTTAATTTAATTTAATTACAGTTATTTAAACTGCTTTCCCAAACAGGAAAAGCAGTTTAAATAATAAATAATATATAATATAAAGATGTGAATTCTGCTTGTTAGTGATCTAATAAATAACAAGCAGAATTCACTTTTCTTTTCTTTTCTGTTTTTTTTAAGTTTTGAAGTTTTTAACAGATTTTTTTTTTTTTTTTTGGGGGGGGGGGGGGGGGTCAGATGCACTGCAAAACCAGCAAAAGTTTGACATTTTCATTGGGAAATAACCAAATCAAAAAGATCAACATAGCTTTTTTTTTTATTAACTGAGGTTTGACCAGAAAATATTAAAAAGTGATCTCATAGAAGAAGAAAAAAGCTTAAGTTGTAATAAAATAGATATATTGCATAGTTAATTGTAGTCTTATTCTTTTATTTTTATTTTATAAATAATAAAGAAATGTAAAAAATAGATATAAAATATTATAGCAAACAAATATTATTCACCAGCTTGATTCAAGCATATGTAGAAGAAAAAATGAGCATTGTCAAGATGTATTCAGGTGACATTTTCATATCATTTACACTTGACTGTCAGGAATCCCCTTCTGAAGTGGTGTTATTTAGTAACCTACTTCGTGGTTTTGGTGTGATTGACAAGTAAGTTCTGTAGTGGTAACGATATGGTGTAAAGAAGTCCCTGTGTGTTACTGTAAGCAGCAACACATAAGTCCAACCTTTAGCTGCTAACTGAAAACTGAGCTGAGGAGAGCTGCTTTGAAGATTTGAACCCTGTGCTTACGCATCAAGAGCGCATACAAACACGCGCAGCTACAGCACAGGCAGAGCCACACACAAAGCCATGCAAATATGCTTCAGGTTATTTTTCAGCATCTAGTATAGTATACTACACCTTGACTGCTGCCTCCACTTTAAACCCTCACAACAAAAAAATAAATAAATAGCGATCCCTCTGAGAAAACTTCCTGTTAGTACTTCTGGTGACAGGTGAAAGATAGCCAACTGTCTTCGTTGCCTTTCTTCTGTTTAGTTACTCTGATGGCCCCATACGCACACATACATACATAGTTACACAATCCTCTCCATCAGCACCCTGGAGTGTAGAAATTGCTTACCAAGACTCTTTGCTATTCTTAAAGGAGTCATGTCAACATGTTGGGTGGGCAGACAAGCACTTTACTGCTCACCTGCCTTTCTTTAGCTTCACTCTTTCTTTCTCACACTTTCTTTTCCCCCACTACCTCGCTCTCTCTCTCCTCACCGCACACACAGACACTTGTCACCATAAAACAGGTTGTGTTGTCAAGTTGCCTGTCACCATGCTTGTACCTCTGTGCCATATATGAGCTCTCTCAGCTGTTCCTCACACTTGAACCACAATTAACCCCTGGCATATGTATGCCCATGTGCACGCTCTTGCATGCACATACACACACACACACTTGCAGACATCTACACATAGTTTGCACTGTCTTTTGCTCTTTCTCACTGCGGCTGCCCTTTCACTCTCAGCTCTCAGGCTACAAGCCAATCCGTGCCAGAGGGTCATTCTCTCTGTCAGTCAGTGTGTAAACCTGTTTTCACACATGCACCACAGCCCAGAACCTTTCCAGATCTTACCCCTCACCTAAACCAGAGAATTATATACGGTCTAAAAATTGTAGACTGTATATAAAAAGATGGATGTACCTACCATGACCTTATCATTGCCTTTTGAGACTCCCTGTTCTAAAGCCATAACTTGTTACATACATTTGGGATACTGACTGGAAATGTGAGCTAAGGCTAGCTAGCTTTGTTAGCAATGTGAATGCACAACTTGTTTGGGACGACAAACAAGCAAAGATTCATGCTAATTAATTATTAAGTATGATGCAAATAAAATCCTAGGATTGAATCCTTGGATGAACTGTTACACAGTGACAGGCTGATTTAAACACTCTGACTTCATTGCATAAGGGTTAGAATTTGGAAATTAATTTAGAATTAATGTTATTAGAGTTAATACAAACCTTATGAGCATGTCTAATCATTTTTTATAGAATTTGTTCAAATGTTGTTATTCATCCTCTTAATGTTGTGTAAGTAAATTATTCTTAACCACATCAGAGTATTTGGGGTTGTTGTTTTTTTGGGGTTTTTTTTTGTTCTTCCTGTTTTCTTGGACTTTGATCCAATATATGTATTCAGCAGTTTTTCATAGTGGAATGATTTTTAGTGTTCAGGGCACTACAAATGTGAGGGTGGGGAATAGAGGTGTTAGTTGCTCGGCCTAGGCCCGATATTTTGCACCTACCATATGTTGCCTTTACATTTGCCAACCTCTTTATTAGGAAGCTTGTTAACTACTCATTAACTTAAATATCTAGTCACCCAATCACATGACAGCAACTCAATGCATCAGGCAAATAGACACGGTAAAGATGAAGTTCAAACAGAATGCGGTTTAAGTGACTTTCAATGTGGCACGGTTGCTGGGTGGGGTGGTCTGAGCATTTCAGAAACTGGGATTTTCCCACACAACAGGCTATAGGGTTTACAGGAAACGGTCCAAAAAAGTGAAAATATCCATTCACCTCTATGAGGGAATACGCCAGAGGTCAGAGGAGAATGATCACACTGCTTCAAGCTGATAAGCTGGTCTGATCAGTTTCTTTTATTTCTGTTGCTACAATTGGATTGTGGGGTCAAAACATGAAAGCATGGATCTATCCTCCCTTGATTCAGTGGTTTAAGGTGGTGATGGTGTCGTGGTCAGAACTTATGGCGTGCACCTCCATTTGTGCGTCTTCCATGTTAGGGTGACAACAGCGATGTTATGTGGGAATTACCTTAGGCTGGGGGAGTTAGCTGACAGAGAGAAACTTGGTGTTTTGAAACTCCATGACACTAAAAGAGGAATTTACTGGAAATTTGTGTATCTGCTTGAGGTAACTGATGTTACACAGCTTTTCCGGCATGAGTGAAAGCCTTGTGCAGTTAAATGGGCAGTGATGAGCGTATTTGTCAACACACACCGTCTCCTGCAGCAACACTTCGTGGCACAGCCAGAGCGCCGTCTAATTAAGCACAATACAGTCACGGAAAACATTAAAATCCCCCTAACTCACTCCATCACCATTTCCAGAGTGATCTGATGGAGATATTACCTAAATGGCTGGCAAGCTGTGGGCTGCTAACTAAATGCTAATATGTGTCAGAGCCTGGGTGAGGATTTATGGCTCACCATCTGCTCACCAGCATACAGTACAATGTTAGCTTTAGATGTTAGCTTTGATCAAGACCACCCTGTTCATTCGTCCTAATCATTCATCTGAGCAGGAATTACACCCAAGTTCTTTCTCTCCTCAACTAATCATGTTCTCAGACTTATGCTCCTCTTCTGAGTCGTAATCAATCTGCATGCCGTGGGATGTATATTTGTTTTAGGGTTTTTTTTAAGCATATGTGCAAAAATAGTGTTGTTTTTCATTTCAGGCTTTTATTAGGGGGTTTCCTCCAGGGTTCTCCTTAACTTTAGCTACTTTTAATCAGTTTCACTATTCACTACCATAAACCTACGCAAAATGTATTTGACACCAAACTTTGTCTCTGAAAACACTGTTGAAAATGTCATTTGTAGGGCGAATACTTCAGTGAGCTCTGTACTTGTAGCTCAAACACTGTGTGACATTTAATAGAAGCCACATAATGAACTAACCATTCACTAGTGATCTATATGGATCTGTGAGGGAAAATAGTGAACTTTGTGAGGAATTCTATCCAATCCATCTGTCTAAACAAGTTTATTCTAGCATTTGTCTTCCCAAAGAAACCTCCAGGCCCAGAGCATGCCTAATGCCATTTGATGAAACAGTAAAGATTCTCCATATCTTTTCCACAGTAAAAGGCTAATTGCTGGGCTGCAGTCAGATTTACGTCCTCCCCATTCTCATTTATGCACGCGGCATCTGTAAGCCCTTACGCTGCCAGTCTCCAAAGGGGTGTATGTTATGATCCCGTGTCAGCGAAATCAATCCTTATCAATTTTAAAGTTCAGATTTTTATTTCATGGCTTTCAAGGGAGCGCCTCTCAAGCGAAAATGACTATTCCAGCTCTTCTTTTTTTCTGCCCTCACCTCTCTTTCCATCTGAGTCCATATTGATTGTCTGTGTGTGCAGTTCCCCTGCGGTTTTTAGCCCCGTGGCAGCCCCTGGACTGTTGTAAGCAGTTGCCTGAAGACATTGCTGAGTTAAATAATGTTAACTAGAGCCAGTAATCTGTCACAGAACTACTTCCCAGCATTAACAAGCTCTGTCATTCATGTCTGCACAGTGTTAAGGAAGAGACCAACAAAGGTCAGATGTGGCACTAGAGATTATCTTTGTTGAATAAAGTTAAATATATGGATTAATTGCATTCTTTTAAAAATAGACACTCTCTGCATTCTATTTTTCCCATTGTAAATGTTGATGTCACTGATTTTTGATTCTTTTAATCAAAAGTTCAGTTAATACATGTTGTGATGGAATTAGTCTGATTATATTCTTCCAGTGAGAAAGCTAGAAAGCTCAACACAGACAGAGTTTGGGTTTTAACCTGTGCGTGAGTCAAAGTGTGTGCTTGAATAAAAGGGGAAGCTGGGAAGCTGCATATCTGTGTGATTCAGATACTAAAAAAGGATCCTTACTGACAACACAGACACACAAACACAATGAACACGTAGAAAACAATTAAAACATTCTGTCTCATCCCATGCTGAATCACAAAATCCAAGCATGCGATAGACATCAAATGTAACGGCTCATACTGAAACCGCCACCTTGAGCTCCGGTGACCCTCCCTTTACACAATACCAGATCTTTTGGGGAAAAAATGCAAAAGAAGCTAAGTTTACTGTGCCTATAGTGTCTTGACCTGCTTCTATTACAACAATAGAGAAATGGTTTCAGATCAAATCTAAGCGTTTACAGGCAGCCAACAAAGTTTACCTCCTCGGTTTCTTTGACTCTTTTCCTTTTTCAACTTGTGTCAGGTAAACACTGAAGTGCTGAAGATTAGGCAGTAGGGCTGGTTTCCACATTGTGTGTGTCAGAGTCTGTATGTGTGCGTGTATACTGTGCAGGGGAGAGCTGTAAGGCCTCCAAACAGTAAACTAATGGTTCAGCGCTAACTGCCCACTAAGTGGGTGGGACAAGGATGGCCTGACCCTACTGGCCTTCCCACCAGTCCCCTCTAACAGCTTTGGCCTCAGGGTCAGCTCAATTTCCCCACTGCTGAGTGGTCATTACGGAGCACGGCTTTGATAAATGCTCACGGCTGCTGCAGCTCCCGCTGGCTAGAGTCGCTGTTCATCTGCCAGGCGCAGAAATCTCTACTGTGCAGCCATAAAGGCAGAAAGGAGGGGAAAGAAATAGGGAAGCAGAAAGGGCTGAGGAGGAGAGGAGAAAAGAAAAAGGATCAGAAGGGGAAGTGAACCATCAGGAAGTGGATATGGAGAAGAAGACAGTAGCCAAACCCAAACAGGACCTGAATCCCAGTGTTAGGAGCCTCCACGTGTCCAGTGTTGCCTAGCAACGGGATGATCTGAGTCTGCTCCCATTTTCACTCAGCCAGAAAAGGTATAGCAGGAAAGAAAAGAGGCAGTGGGGGTAGTGGAGAAAAAAAAACAAATCAGATGAAGATTGTTACAGACCCTAGTGACAGCGGCTATCTCTCTCCCTCTCTCTTTTTTCTCTCTTTCTTGTTCTGCCTGAGTGTTGATAAAAGAAACCTCTGAATGTAATCATTTTACATTCCCTCTAATATACTAAATGCTCCAGTGTGCCATAGTTTGACAGCTCAGGGCACCAGACAGATTTGCTCTGCTGATCTTCACGGCCAGTGTGCCATATTCTCAGCACGGCTTCATCTCTGCCAGCGTGACAGTAGCAGTTGGTTCAAAACAATAACACAGGTGCAGTGTAACAATAAAGTATTTTAAAATATCCCCCTGAAGAATAAAGCCTTTCTGATAAGAAAGACGTCACAGAGTTCACCAAATCATTAGTATATCACAGGCTGAGCACTGTTCACTCTCATTGTAATCTAAGGCAGTTTAGGTGTGTGTGAAAGCCAGTCGCTGTCTCCATCTCTTAAAGCTAAAGAGTTTATAAGTCTGTCCGGAAGGGAAAGTTGAAAAGCAGTGGAAAGGACTGCGGTCACTGTGTTTGAAGTCGAAAGGGCCTTGCTTACTCACGCAAGCTTAACTTTAACAGTCGCATTAGGAAAAAATAAAGACAAGCCAAAAAGCTTGCTAGTCACATATTGACTGTTCCACTGCTGCGCCAGCACAAAAACACCCGTCTCGTTCCCATATTGTCAGGATTCTCACCTTGTATGCCCTCGATTAAGGTTCTGAAGATTTAGTTGACAGCCAGACTTGTACAATGCATTGTATATATTGAAAAAGAAAAAGGAAGATAACATATTTTTCCCCCTTTGGTTTTTGTTCCTTTTCTTTAATGAGGAATCAAGCCTGAGGGGATGCCACGTTACAGTCAGGCTACGATTGTTCGAGGTTCATTATGAAAGACAGTGCCATTCCCACTGGAAACATAAACCGCTGAGATGCAAGGCAGGGGGAGTGTTTATGGTGTTCGCTCTGTTTGCCTTTGTCAACCACAAAATAAGGTAGAGTTGATTACACGCAGACAGAAACACACACACTACCATTCACCCTCAACACAATCAGGAGGGTCCTTTCAAGGCCTCATACCACGATGACTGCGAAGCAACCAAGAGGATCTGAACATTGCATACAAACAGTTGATGGAAGGCAGACCAACGGGAAAAAATACAAATATCTTTATCTTCCTGCCCCTGTCTTTCTTTCTTTCTTTGCTGCTCAAACTCTCCTTTTTCCCTCTAACCACTTTGTTGCTTATGTTTACGCTGGCCTTTCTATCTATTATTGGACTGAGGTGGTTTGTGTTCAGATGGCATTTACCAAAATGCTAACAAAATTTTACTTTTATGTTTTTATGTACACTCCAGTGTTTTGTTAAATCTTTATCCTCTGCTTGCTGGCAACCGTGATGCTACTGTGATTATGATAATGAGGTTAGTTTACATACTTATATGGAATGAGTCTAAATCCCTTTATTTAAGGTACCTTAAATATGTTATATGCCACCTGCACAGTGGCTAATACCTGTTACAACATTCACAATACCATTTTTTTTGCCCAGTTTTGTTAATTTGCCCGGGGGCGGAATGTCCTGTTTAAAATGGCAAATTTAAACTCATCTGTTACATTTTAGTGCAGATCTTTAGGACATTGTTGATATTTATTTCATTATCTGCTGAATGCATGTTTCAGTGTTTGTGTTTGTGGATGTTTGGAGCCTGAAGAAGGGATTGATGTGGTGCAGCGAGCTAAAGTAGTCTCACACCTCCCCAGCTGCTGTCTCTGAGACAGAACGATGCTCAGTCTGAAATCAAGCTGGAGACACGGATAACGTTTGGATTTTAAAAATATGCAAGTCTATATACATCCCTCATTGCTTGTTTCCCCTATAAACTGTTCAAAATAGCTGAATTAATGTGCCACCTTTTTTCAACATGACAAACGCACTATGATTATTAGCTGATGACTCTGGAGCAGGGCCACTTCCATACTGCCCCCTCAGGTAATTTGCATATCTTATTTAGTCTAACCACTGCCTCAAACATCAGCCTCAAACATAAAGCAAATAAAAGATCACTCCCTGTAATGATCCTTAGATTCACTTGTGCTTAACACATTTATCAGACCACAAAACAAATGACTACAGAATTCACATTTTACTCAAATTTGTGCCAAATCAGAAATGAATAAAGCATAACATTCAACCAGTGAAACTGTAACTACTAAAAGGACTGTTATTTTCCATCTTAATAAAAAAAACAATAATGAGCATCATCATTATTAATATTATTATTGTTGTTTTTATTATAATTGTAAATTCATGTATAACAACAATAATTAATTTTTAGCAGTAAAATTAGTGTTTTGATTGAAGTGCTTTCACATGCTGGTGGATTAACCATAACATAAAAAATAATTTGGGTAATTACCATTACTGTTAATTTAGTGCAGCTGGATGAAACCCGAATCCTTACACTTGGTGGTGGCCTAATAAATATCTTAAGCACTGTAAATGACTCAAACCTGTATCTAAATCATTAACGGTATAGTTTTAAGGGACAATTTTTTGTATGCACACATGCATCACTGCGGCGCGCGCGGGGGGTGGAAAATCCTGTGCGAAACATCAGAGTTAACTGAGCCTCTTTTTCAATGTGTTTAAAATTTGCTGAAGAAGTCTTTGATGGCATTTTGAACTGAATCTGTTTCCCCATGTCTCGCTCTCTTTCCAACATTCGAGGCATATGGGTAAATAAAAGCCACATGTTCTCTGGTGTTAACACACTTTTTGCACTGTATTTGCAGTTGTGTGTAAATTTACACTGACTCAAACACAAATTAACAACTGCATGGACTCTAAAAACAATCACAGACATGAAAACTAAACCACATGTACCTAAGCATTAGATCATCATCAACGCTGACTAGAGGTAAATTTAGTCCACATGCAACTTTTTTTGTTGTTTTTGTTGTTGTTGTTTTTTAATTAAATGGATTCATATGAGCACGCTGTTGTTTTTGACCTGTTTTTCCCAGGCTGACAAGCATCTTTCGACACAGACTTCCCTCTCCCATCAGTATATTCTTTCCTGTCTTGACACAAATACTTTACTAAACAAACCAGATAAAAAAAATATGCCTACCGTGAGGAACACACTGAAAAGTAAAGTGAAATCTGAGCAAATAAAACACATCACATGGTTTGTCTCGCTATGACTACACATGTACATTTAGAATACCATAAAAACTGTGGAGAAGACAATTTTGGTTTATATATATATATATATAGATAGATAGATAGATAGATAGATAGATAGATAGATAGATAGATAGATAGATAGATAGATAGATAGATAGATAGATAGATAGATAGATAGATAGATAGATAGATAGATAGATAGATAGATAGATAGATTAGTATAATAGCAAAATAATCTGTAACTGCATAAGATTAAATTGTTGTGCCATTACTTTTCCAGGTAAATTCTGACAGGTCAGCGAGCACAAGCAGATATTGTACAACATGCACTCGCACTAACTTCCAGGAAAATAGCAGTATCTCAGTGTGTGTGTGTTTGTCTGCACAGATGTGTGTTTGCAAGTGTAGTTACACTTAGTGAGAGAAACAGAGACTGGGAGGGAGGTGTATGTGTGTGTGTGGTGGTGTGTGCGTGTTTTTGAGGGGGGGCAGAGGCGGGGCTGCGAAGGTAACAGATTGGCTGTGAAATATTGTGGAGTCTGCCAGTTGCACCATGATGTATTGGGAATCACTCGCTCACTAATTACCTTAAATTAACAGTAGAGTTGGGTGTGACAGTTCATGTAACTGTTTTTTCTGCTGCTACAGATGAATGGGCTAGGGGAGTTGATGCCAGAATGCTGTTGACAATCGAATTCTCCTTCATACTCCTCCCAATCAATGCCCCCCTCGCCACTACATTCGAGCAGGGGAGAGACACAGATGGGCCCTTGAACCTGTGACGAGGTTCAAAGATTTCTGTAGCAGTGATTTAACTGTGAGAGTTGCAGTTTGACGATATCTCTGTTTATGAATTACCATCGCTGTCGCTTGAACAGAAGATGGCTCTGTAATCACGTACGATCTACTAGCCAACATTATTTTGGCATGTGCCTGTTGGGAGGAATACTTGCCTCATGTTATCCAAAGCGTCAGCATGTGTGTGTCCCTATGTGTGGGAGTTTACTCCTACTTGTGCATTAATGAGTGTATGTTGGTACTGAATGTTGTGTGAATCTTGTAAGCCTCCGCCAGCATGTTCACTTTCACACCTCCACACATACACAGAGAGAGTACATTATATCTGACTCCCCCCTCTAAGAGAGCTCAGGGAGGATTTGTCGGTCTGTGGAAAGGACCAAGAAAAATGTTTTCTGATAAATTATTCACCGTCCCACAATCCCTTTTTGGCAGAGTGTTGCATTGCACTGTGTGACGCATTACACCTTCAAGTCTCTGTCTCTGTCTCTCTCTCTCTCTCTCTCTTTCTCTGTGTTGCCCTCCTCCATCACTCAGTCACTCTTTCAATGTGCCCTTTTTCTCCCGGCGTCTTCGCTTCCTTATTTCTCTCCCTGCACTTTTTTGTATGCTGCAACGCTGGGCCTCACGCCCCCAGAGAAGGGCTCGGTTCTTGGGCAAGCTGTCGCTGATAATGGCCGCAATTAATAACATGTCATAATCCTGCAGAGAGAGAGAGAGAGAGAGAGAGAGAGGGAGACTGAGCATGTGTGTGACAAGCCAACACCAGTGGGAGTGTGTGTTTCAGGGAGAACATCCACTTGTATTTTGTGACTGGATGTCTAAGAACTAGTGAGATGCTTTGGAGACACATACAGCATTAACATGTCTCCTGTATATGCTTTGATTTATTGGATAAGACACATGAATGTGTGTGTGTGTGTGTGTGTGTGTGTGTGTGTGTGTGTGTGTGTGTGTGTGTGTGTGTGTGTGTGTGTGTGTGTGTGACACAGTGAGACAGGAAAAGGGATGAGTTTCACAGCTGCAGGTCTTTAGCACATCTAATGCTTAGTGGACACAGGTGTTGTACACATCTGAGGTCAACCCAGTTCCGTACACGCAGACACATACACACACACATAAAGGCTTCAGAGCTCACTGCCAAGCCACGGGCCAAGTCGCACCATATTGGTACATAGCTGAGCATAGAGCTGGACTGAATAGAAAGGATGGTTTTGGCTTTTCCCTTTGACATTCAGAGTCTGCAGAATTTGCTGATCGAGCATCAACGTACAAAAAGTAATTCAAGAAAGCAGCTTGTAAAAAACAAACAAACAAAAAATGCTGGATTATTAAAATTTGCCAAACATCTGTATGATAGTGGTTACTGTTTTATCCAGTTAAAGGGTCCTTATATCTGAGATGCAGTTTCATACAATTATAAAGATAATGCTACTTCATGAGCAGCTGTTTATTCAGGGCACAGAAGATATTGATTTACTGGGATTAATATAAAGCTGTTGCACCGGTTTAGAGCATCACAGACTGCTCTGATGTCTCTTTTTCAAGGCACTGTGTGCAATCCAAGTCTGAACAGAAGATTATGTTCAAACAACTAAAAATACATTATGCTACCACCAGTCTGTCAGTGTTACTAGTGTGGGATTGTCCTGAAATAGTCAAAATTTATAGAAAAAAAGTGAAAGAAAATGGGTGGATGGATACAATATCATAGTTTGCAGGTAAAACATGGAGCAGTATTTAAACTTCTATATCTTGTTGTTCTATGTATGTGCGGCCATCAAGTCCAGGTGCACAGGCATGCATAGACACTGAATGCCTGTTGTGCTTCCCCACGCCTCGGTGCAAACTGCAGCAAACAGGTGTGACTCTGAATACCCTTCTTTAGCCCATACACACTCAATCATACATATAGATATCTGCATCTGTTTCCTAATGGCACACATGCTTTGTGCCACTTGAGGCATGTAGCTACATAAGCAATTATATAATTGTGTACTCCTAATAAACATCAATACACACTTTTTTTATCATCGTAATTAAAATTATTGCCGTACCCATTATCACGTACTGTAACTTAAGTGTTCAAACATGTAGAATAACTTTGTGGCTTTAGTGACCTCTGTCACTGTGGTACTTTTCCAAGCTGGGCACATGTGTGTCCTCTGATGTTGTAGCGTGATAAAATAACTTGTCCAGGAGAGAGGACAGAGTGATAGGGCAGGATCAGAGAACAGGGTGTAACATTCCTTCCTCAGCCTGCACTTGCCCGTCTTGCAAGATCTCGAGACCTCTAAAAGATTAAAAGGAGTCAGCTACTCCGTTGAAAGTTAATATTGAGCATGTCTGCGTGTGGTTATGCTACTGTCTCAGTATTTATAGATCCCAACCTAAATGTGGTTTGGCTAAGGTTACGCGACTTGGTCAAACAAGGCATTTGAATGCGTTCAAGTATGGTGTGGCATTTTAAAACTCCAACTTTTACAAAAAGATAGTGGCGAGAGTGATGTTGTCAGTGTGTTTGGAGCCCATTTTTCTCAAACTCCCATACAAGTCTCAATAAAGGACATCTCCCAGCTTCTAGCTATCTATTACCTGTGTTGTAGGTGGAACTCTCCTCCTCCTTGATTCAGTCCCGTCCGTCATCCCAGCGCACCGCTGTAGTGTTGATTTAGTTTCCTTACCTACGCTACTACAGAAAATCTGCCTGCAAACCCTGGCTGCACCTACCCCAAACAGACAAAGTTTACAAACCTCCAGCAATTTGTACACTCCTATTAGTGGCCAGGGAAGGTGCATTAGTAACTGTCAGCGCGCCCTGCCCGATGCACTGCTCTCATTTGACCCAATTCATTCCAGTGGGTGTGTCTCACTGGCAGTGATATATACCCCCTGTGATTTTACTGATGTATAATCACTCAGCTCTTTCACATCCCACAGTTATCTTTACCTCAATAGGCTGAAGAAACAATGAGAGCGCCATACATAAGCTTTCCCAGAGGCTGGGGCAAAAGGGGATTTGTTGTGGTGTGTGGGTGCATACAGTAGGGGTTACTGCAGAAAAGCGAAGCTGGCTTAAAACAAACTAGCCAGTTGTACACAAAGTGATAGAGCCACTTTTAAGCAGCCAAAATTATAGTCCTATAGTTTCTTTTACCACAACACTATAACTGATTGACTTTGTCCACATTATGTACTTTTTAAAAAATAGCTTGTAAAAAACACGCACACACATCATAAAGTCCACTTTTGAAGTGACATAATTCGCCACAGGTGTCTCTGCTGCACTGTTACTGCTTTGATGTCATCACTGAAAAAAACAGAAAAGAAGACAGATGTAGTTCTACTCCTCCACTCCTTCCAGTGGGATTTTTACTGCACTGAAATATTCAGTTTTCACATGTCGATGGTGTTGGTAACTTGTTGGTAACTTGACCTTTTGAGTATTGCACCTCTGTTTTTGTGCTTTGTGGTAATTTACATTACTGGCATTGACTATGTGTTAATAGACCTCTCTGCATTAAGTCGTACTTGTTATTAATCTCCGTCTCTCTTCCACAGCATGTCTTTATCCTGTCTTCCTTCTCTCACCCCAACCGGTCGCAGCAGATGGCCCCGCCCCTTTCCTGAAATGAAAAAAGTTGCGCTTTGCTGATTTACTTTCATTACTGTCTTCATCAGTATTGGGTTCAAAGATATTTGGATGATATTTGGTTGGCTGTGGAGACAGAGGCATTTCTGTTTTTGCCAATGTGAAAATTTAAAGAAGAAATGCTGTTTTGTTTTGTTTTTGTTTGTTTGTTTGTTTGTTTTTATTGATGGATGATGTTTCTCCAACTACCTATCCATCTATCCATTGTCTTCTGTTTATCCAATTCAGGGTCATGGGGTCTGGAGTCTATTCCAGCTTTTAGTACACCCTGAACAGGTTGCCAGCACTGTTGCATGTCTAACGCAGAGAGACACACAACCATTTGCACTCACATTCATACCTAAGGGCAATTTAGATTTACCAGTAAATAACCTAAACCCACTTGCTATGAAGAAGCTGGAGAAAATATAAACTCCAAACAGAAAAGCAAGATGGTGGATTTAAACCCAGGACCTTCTTGCTGTTAGGTAACAGTGCTAACCACAGCTGTTTCTTAACAGAGGAAATAGGTCAAAGCATACACATGTGTAACATGTGTACCTCTTAGACCGATGTCCTTTATTTTTTCATTCACTCGCTGGGCCCACGTCTTCATTTTAGGTTTGACAGCGTTTTAGTAGACAAAGTTGAATAGCTTAAACATGAATTGAGCTGCAGTTTGGGGAAAGCCTGGAAGGGGACTGGCGGCAGCTCCTGGGCCTGGCAGATCCCCGTGTAAACAGAAGGGAAGGTAGAGTGGGGCACGAAAACATGAACGAACAGCTTGTAGAACTGGGGGATCATACTGGATCAACTGGAAGGAGCGTGTTTGGAAGGTGTGGTCCCGCTCCTGAAATTCAGACACTTTATCTCCAACTATTGCTCACGCTAGTTAAAACTGGACTCTTTAACTAAACCAAAATGTTTTTATATCTAAGATTTTCTCCACATAGATGTAGAAAGAAGCTATTTAGGGTTGCAATGACATGGAAGCAGCAGTCTTAGCTATACCTGTCCCAGTATTTGTTTCTAGCCACATCTATGCTTAAAAGTAATTTTAGCATGGATATGGGAGTACTGTGATAAATGTTCACCGTGCATCTTGGATAGACTTCCCAATTCTGTGGAATTCTGTGTGTTGTGGCAAAAGCGCGTCCCGTTTTCTCCCCAGTGTTCCTGAAAAGCTCCCGTTGTTCCTTTTGCAGCGTGTTTGTAATTCTTATGGCATAGTGGACAGCACCCAGTGTGAGAATTGCATGAGATTCATCTTAGCCTCCTTCCGACCCCAATGCAAAACAACAACCTCTGCCCCTCTGAGCTGTTTCATCCCACACCCTTCATCTGTGCTGCCTCTCTATTGCTCTGCATAGCATAGCATAAATCAAACTATGTGAGATCCGTTCTCTCTTCCAGCTTCCAGAGTCGCACCCCTTCTCCCCGCATTACATTTTATTCACAGATTTAGTGGCATTGTAAATAGACAAACACAAGCAACATCTATCAATAGAACTCGAAGAGAGGGGTCTGTAATCAGAATGCCGAGCCGTTGGCCGACGAGGGCTATCTCCATTTACCTTGGGATAAATCCATTGGTGTGACCAACGCAAGCGCGCAGGAGGATCCTGACAAATCACCCAAGTCAGGCCACAGGGCTCCTGGGCCTTATTGGCCTGGCCTTTAAGTGGTCTTCCCCTTCAGCGGAAAGGATGGGCCCTGTCAAGCAGAGGCAGATTAAAAAGCATACAGTGAAAGAAATGATTTGTTATTAAAGAATGCCCTATTGTGAATCTTTAACAGGGGAAAAATGGAGGGTGAGCTGTGGGTCCACTGGAGGCGCTTTCGTGTGTCCCCTTTTCGCTTCCTTCCCGTGTTTTTCCGCTTTCTCTGCGTGTACAGTGTTCTTGTCTGCAAATGTGTCTTGGATAGAGGGATTTTGAGAAAAAGCGGGAGGATATTTGTGTCATGGGGGTGGGTAGTGAGGGGTGAATGGGTTGAGAAATTCTATTACAGTGGTGAGGATGGGTTTAGGAGGTTAAGCACAAGCAGGCATAATGGTTTAGAAAGCAGGAAAATGGTTTGGTATGTGTCTGAGACCATTATCAGGCATGCACTTTGTTACCAACTCTATGGGGCATTTTAGCATTTTATTTTGACAAGACAAATGCAGTTTCTCACCGATTATTATTTAAAAGTATTTTTTAAAGGCATAAAAACGCCTTTTTTTTCTAACATTTTTTCTTGAACATCTAGTCATGTTTTTTTGCAATGGACCCGATGAATGGAAGAATAGTCGTTACTGTGGTAGTAACAATGGAGAGCCTGTACAATTATATTAGAATTATGCAGTTTGCTTTAATGGGTCATTCAGTTAACCACAACATGTGTTGAGATAAGCGACAAAAACTAGGATTTGCACAAATTCCTTGGCCTCAAGGTGAAAAGTTATGTGTCAATGTCGGGATTTGAAAGTAATAAAGAATCAGAGGCAACGTTGTTTCCGCTCTCATTCAAAGGCAACTTGAACAGATCATGAGGGAATTTGTGAGATATATGAGGTACCGGTATACTGACAGCGTGGTTAAGAACGGGGCCAGGGCTGAGAGAAAATAAACATTATTTCTCTGTGGTTTACCTGACGTTTGACTTTGAGGGCTGAGATTTAGTGACACTTTTGCGCCAAACACTCTGTAGACACACAGCAGTAAATTATCTGAAGGTTGGGGGGTATGCACAGTCTTGCTAACAGAAAATATTAGGTGCTCTTTTTTCCCCTTGTGCGTGTTTCAGAGTGTGTGAGCATGGGACACTGACAGCAAGAGCGAGACAGCACGTGTGTGCCTGTTGTAGCCATTTCACACCTCAGCGGTGCCCTATTGAAACTCTTCCAATGGACAGGATGCCCGTTAAGTACATTTCATTTGTGTTTGCATCATTTCAGATGAGTAAAATATTTATTAGATGTGAGCAGTAAAAAATCTTTTCACTGGAAAGTTGGCCAGTGACTTTGACACTGGGGACAAAAAGGAGAAAGCCTGTTTCTCCACAGAGCGTTACACCATCTGTGCTCTTCACTTGCCCAAGAATGATTCGAACTCCCCAGAAAACACAAAACTCTTAAAACAAATAGAGCTTCTCACATTTTATTATTACAGTAAAATGGTCTGAGAGGAAATACTTTGTAGTTTTTAGTCCCTGCCCCTTCCAGAAAGTTTGTCATAAAGAAAGAAAACAGACAGAAGAAACAACATTTACTTAAAAATATTCCACCTAAACAGCTTTTCAAAGCTGGACAAACATGTGCTCGTTGAATCAAACTGTTTGCAGATGGAATTCGCAGTTAGGACCGAGGGCAGTGACGAGAGGAAGAGAGGGGCAAACTATTTGTCATCACTGGGTTACAGAGGGCTCAGCTTTTTATCGGTACCCGAGATGCAAGCGTGGAAACACATAGGTATAAGCGCACAGACGCACATAACTGTGATGTCTCAGGTCATTTCTGATGGTCTCATTCTCAAGCGTACCGTCACATACCTACATGCACTGAGACAACACAGCTGGAGGAAAGGCCAGAGGTTACAGAAGTACCAGAATACAAGTAAACTGAAACTCTAAGACTAGACAAGTACTTTCATTCAGAGGTTCAAAGAGGGGAAACGTGTGCTGAACATAATTATACAGCACTACACGGAAGTTATAGTAGGTGGTTTACATTCATATGGCATCAGCTTCATTCTGCAGCATGGCAAAAACCCAGACATCCAACCTTAATTGTGGAGAATGAACAGTAACGCTGTTCATGTTAAAATACATTAAATCAAAGTTACAAAATGATTTGCATGTCAATGTCAAAGCACCTGACTGTGTGCCCATGTGACACACAGACTACAATCAGTCAGTCAAATACAGATACTCCTTATGTGTAAACGGCACACCTGTTCACAAAATCAGTTGCTTCTATTCCAGTTATTCCAACACCATAAGCAAGACCAAAGAGCTGTCAAAGGACATCAGGGACAAGACTGTAGACCTGCACCAGGCTGGAATGGGCTACAAGACCATCAACAAAAAGCTTGGTGAGGGGGTGGCAACTGATGGTATGATTATTAAGAAATGGAAGAAATATGACAATCGGTCACCCTCAGTGTGGAGTTCCATGCAAGATCTTCCCTCGAGGATCAAGGATGTCCACAAGGAAGCTGTGCAGTTTTGGATCAACCCAAAACTACACGGGAGGAGCTTGTTAATGATCTGAAGACAGTTGAGACCACAGCCTTTAAGAACATCACTGCTAACACACTACATTGTAATAAACCCCTTTGGCCATGAGCTATCGCCTGCTGGTCCAAGTCCCCTGTCCCTGCTTTGGGAACTAGTGGTCTATAGTACTGCATGTCCAGACAGCTGTTTAGCAGTTTAACGGAATGTCTAGGACACATGTTTGCTTTGCAACAATGTTGCATAACTAATTATGCGACCAAAGATGTTAAATTAGTTGTTTTGCCAAGGTGCCCTTGAGCAAGACACATTACACCAGCCTCACACATGGCTGTAGCTGACCTCTGACCTCAATGAAAGGTGAGGACAAGTGCTTGTTTGGAGACCAATAATAACATTATTTACTATTGTGTAATGCTCTTTCTTAAAGAGATGTGATGGTTTAAAAGTAAATTTAGTCAATATTGTAGTTTTTACTTTTATTTTCAACTTCAACAATCGGTGGTTTTGTGGTCTTATCACAATTTTTTTTATCCTACTAAACACATATGTTTACGATAATACAGCAGCTCCTCAATAATTAAGAAAAATCAAACAACCGAAGGAACGTTTATGAGGTAAAATGGGATCTACTTCCCTAACACTCTCTTCATAAACTGAGTAAATTACTTCTAAGCAGACCACTCGCTCTCTGTTTCAGTAACCTCCGAATGGACAAGCATACGTACTCTCCACGGTTCTGTAAAAAGGTCCATGAAGTGTGATTGAAATTTGCTTTATTACCTTGTATGCAATCCCCATTTTGTGGCCAATCCGGTTTATTTATTGTTTGGCTGAGCAGTGGTATGCCCCCGTCAAGCTCCGGAGGAGATTACCTCTGCAAAAAACTGGAAGAAATAGAAATAGTAGAGGCGAAGGATGAGAGTGGCAGACAATCTTCAGGGACTATTACCCTAATACCCTCCTTCTCCCTCTGTCTCTTGCTCTGTTTTTGCACTTTTACTTCCTTTGTTCTTTGCTGTTCGTTTTTTTTCTCTCTTTTGTACGAGCTTCATTTGAGCACCAACAGACTATGTAGCCTACAGTCTGTCTGCTTTTCCTTTGCTAAGCGTACCTGTCCCCGTCACCTGTCCCTGCCTTTATTATTACACTGGAGGAAAAATCCATGTTAACAAAGTCTCTAATAATAATATTTTACATGCTCCGTTTACTCACATTCCATGAAAATTATTGTCTTTTTGATTGTTTGTTTGTTTGTTTAGTTTTGCAAATGTACACTTTGGTTCTTTTACCACGTTCTGTTTGAGAGAGCTGTGCACAGATTGAGTGATTTCCTGATTGATATAATGAACTTTGCTCCCTTTTCGCTCTTTGGGTGCGCTGAGCTTGGTCACATGACTTTTCATTTATTTGTTTATTTATTTATTTTTCGGGTCAACTGATTGATTGATTTTAAATGTGGTCGGCTTAATTGGAACAATGTGACATATTCAAAATAAATGTGTCTTCCTCAGCGGTTATTTTGGCTTATCTCTTATCTGTAAGTAGAGAGACCAGCACCTCTGAAATTTGGTTTAGGCCTGTTGATTCCATTTGAGGTCTTTGTATGGAGTATTTTTGTTTTGTTTGAGCTTTTTAAACTGAATAGAGCTGGAATATTTGGCTCCCTGTAAAGGCAACTAGTGAGACTGGCAAAGCAGCAGATCCCTATAAAGGATGGCTGTTATCACCCCTAATAAAAAAAAAATATTTATGAATTCTTAAGGTTTTTAAGTTGTCAAAGTAAATAGCCAGTTAGTTTTAGATAAATCTGGTCACCATGGCTTTGAGACCTTTCAGTTACTAACACAGTGCATCATGTGATACTAAGTCTTACCTATATCTCTACCTACAGTAGATTTAGTAGAAAATTCCAGTAGGATAAAGACTATTTATCTGCATTTAAGCTTTCAACACTTCACCAAACAACACACTAAAAAAAGAGAAAGGCAGTGGCATTTCCCTGTAGTGATGCCGCACTTACCTCAGACTTATTAGCCCATAAAATCATCATATTTGGTCCCTCTGTGTTTGTTTGATTACATTTTCCTCCACGTCACCGAGAATATGTGAGATGTTATGTTACACCCTATTGATTACCGGTGCTAATTAAAATTTTAATTAAATTTTTTTTTATGGTCAGCATTTCACTTGCGATAATATTACAGAGGAGAGAAAAAAATACGGCAGCCTTCATAAATCTTGTCTTTATTTGCAGTGGCTGGCCATCAACAAATACAACTGTGTACATAAAATTTTACTAACATTGATTTTGAAAATATTAATATTACTTTAAACATGGGAGATGTATTATTCAATTTAGAACCGCAAAGCATAAAGTCCTGGTGCTATAACTCAGTTAATGAACAGGAAAAGTCCATTACAGACCTATCAGTAGACGCATCATCTGATCCACATAAGCAGCAGTGTTACAAGCAGAATCATTTACTTTAAGCTGCACAGAAGACTCCTTTAATAACAGCGGGCGAAGTATTTTGAAAGCAATATAAGGACAGATGAATGGCTGGTTTTTCTTGTGTCTTACGAATACAGAAGACATCGTAAAAACTAAATTTCATTTCTGTCTTGTGCATCTATCATGTAGATTACTGTGTATGATTGCACGGGTATCATTCAACACCCCAGAGTGAGTTAATGTAAAAACTTCTTAGGCTTTAAGCGAAGAAGAAAAATCAAAGTGTGATTTCTTTCTATTTTTTTAATACTTGCCTCTTGCACTCTAATGGAGCTAATTCTGTCCCAGTGTAATTGGTTGATATGATAAATGAATAAACATTTACCGCATCCAATTTGTTGGACAAACTGTTTCTTCAGATTCTGATGCAGCCATGTTTCCTCCTACTCTTTATTAGCTATCACAAGACCAAAAATAAAGCGAGTCTGAACTCTAATTGTGTTGGGAAAATAGTACAAAAGTATGCTCTCTTTATATTGTTGTCAACACAGATGCTTTTATTTCAAAAAGCTGCTGTCGGGAGGAAATTGCCACAAAGCAGGAAATTAAATTACAGGTGAGAGCAAAAAAGAATGAAGAGTCAAAGAAATGTGATGACAGAGACGCATAATTGAGTAAGCGGTAAAAGCAAGGGGGAGACAGGGCTCTGTACTGGCTCATCTGTACCCAGCAGTGTGTGTTAATTAGAGGAATGTGAGTTTTAAATGAAGTGCTGAGTAGCGTGGAGTGGTAATGAACAGAGACTGGCCCGGCACTGGGTAATATGCTGGAGGCCTTATGGTATTTATGACCCAGGGGGCTGTCGGTGCATCCCTGGTCTCCTCGATTCCTTTCAGCCCCAAAACATTACTCTGCTTTATTAGCTCCTTTTTGACCTCTCAGGCTAACCAGCTCTTTACCTTTCTAGATAAATATAAAATAATTTGATTTTACCATCTTCCCTTAATCCTTACACTTTGTCCTTACATACAGGAGTCATGAATATTCTGTATGAAGATGCATGTTTGTTTTAATGCCTTCAAGATACAAACTCTATAAATGGTAAAAGAAAAGATATATATGTAAAAAAAATATTCAAAGCACTTTTGTTTTGTGCTTCTGTTGAAGTGTGAGGAATTTAATGTCACCAACTACACGTAAAAGTGGCTGCTAACAAATTACTTATAAGAGGTGCTTGTGTCTGCCTTATTGTAAAGCCCCTGTTATTTATAATCAGTTATATATAGAAAGACTTAACCTCCAGCACCTTGTGAAGCTGTCTTCTTCCACTTTGGGCTGTGAAAAGAGCCATTCCAATTGGAAGGCGTTCCCAATGGGACAGCACCATGGGGGGATCAATGCCCCCTCTCCCAGCCATCCTTCTCTTCCAAGGGTCTGACTGATGTGACCTGGCATTGTTTTCCAGGAGGATCATTGAGTTGCGTGTTGTTTTAAGGGCTAAGCTCTAACCGAATGGCTCCATTGTATGAGCCATTCTGCCTTTGGCTGCTAACAGCCCAGAGGCAGAGCCAAACAAGATGGACCCATTTTCAGGCTTTATGACAAGCTCAGTGGTGTCCAGCTTTAACGATGCCTTGAGTTACTCAATTACAAACGGTCCTCATTCTAAGATTCCTCTAACTTTTTCACTTATTTGAGTGATAATGTTCATTTTAAAATAGGAATGTTAGTTGTTTTAGTGAAAGCTTGTGATGGTACACCACAGTTTCCTGTAATAGCATTTTTTACCCTCACTAATATAGAATATAATTCTACGACAACACAGTTCAGTCTATTTCAATACCCGCAACCAGCACTTAAAAGGGTTTCCAATGAATGATACTGTACAAAATGAAAAGCAGAATTCAAATGATAATTCAAATCCTATTTAACGATATAAAATTGCAACAAGCAAGTAACAAGATTATGTAAAATTGGGGAAACAACTGAAGGTAAACCATATGTGTACTAAAAGAATCCAGAATGCTCTCTGCACACAAAGGCCACTCTTCAGGCCTTCAGGGGGCAAACATTCAGTGACACTTGTGAAAACTATTATAACACAGTTTGTTGGTACAGCCTCAAATGCAAGTTAAAACTTTACCAGTGCAAAGAAAGAGACACACATATACAAGGTCCCGTAATGTAGCCGCTCTCTCAGGGCCCATGGTCCTTTAAGATGGACTGAGGAAGAGTGGAAAATTGTGGGTACACTCATACAACTAGCATCTGGTCATTGATTCTGAGCCGTATATGCAAATTTACCTTTGCCATGTGCACAAATAATTTTTCAGGTATGACCTTGCTTATTCAGCAAGACAATGATGAACCACATGCTGTTCGTATCACAACAGCATGGCTACATAGGGAGAGAAAAAAAGCCTAGGTGCTAACAGACTGCAACAAACATCAGCAAATAGAAGAATGCACGACAGAAGAAGAATAAAACTCAATGTAAGTAGAAAAATCAAAAACTCACAAACACAACTGAAGTGTTTCTAGGGAGGCTTAACATGACAGGACAGCTGTGGAAGTGACAGAAACCGAAACATGAGACATATTGCAATGAGACAGGCTAAAAACAAGCAGTGTTGTGATGGGAGAAAAACATGCAGGTAATGTGTGTTTTAATCACATGACTCATATATACTGTAGATACATGTTTGCTATCAGCTACCTACTGTTAGCTTGTCCCTCCCGTAGCTGATCCATCACATTATTGTCTCCCTGAAAACATTTTCGTTGTATTTTGTGAGCTTTTTTTAAATTAGCTTTTTCAATCACACTTTGAAAAGAGAAGGATTACAAATCTGCACTCTTTTGTAGTCTTCATAGCTAGTTTCCTCTATAAAACAAGAATGGAAAAACCTTTGGCTTTTAAAACTGCGGTACAGAGGCGACTCCTTTCCCAAAGTGAAGCGCTTGTTTGAGTTCCAACCTCTGCAACATTATCTTTGGTACAAATTTCAATCTGTTTATACACAGACACACACACAGGGACACGTTAGCTTTTCACACACAAGCTCATATACTGGGACACATACCATAAATTCTCCCTCACACGTACACTTTACATGAACTGTGTCTGATCAGCAATTCTACTAGAGGTGAGTATTGACAGGCTTTGTTATTCATAGCATATTCAAGCTATTATATTCTCTTCTCTGCTGCCATAATGTTGTCAGTGTTGCGGAACATATTGGTAGCTATCATTCGCCAGCTCTTTTTTAAAAATACGTCTTGAGGCGTGACATTATTACCCATGAGCAATAAGGAGCCTTTTCAATGCCCAAACAGGGTCGGTTGTTCTTTTTATGGCCGCCACGCTCTCGGTAAGCGCAGGGGTTCAAAAGGGCATGGCCTCTCTGCCCTCGCAACACGCAGACACCGTCTTTTTATACCTCCTTTAATCGAAACACTGTGTCCTACATCGCAGTTATGCTTTGGGCAAATTAAGGTCGCTATATTGATTTCATATTTGTCATTATACACCAGGCACTCGTGTGCTCACAAATCGTCCTGTTTGCCTTGTCCCTGTAGACATGTATCCCCCTTGTCCTGCAGTATATCATCTTCATAGAGCCATATTTGTACAAGAAGTGCATCGTATCTCCCTTTGTTTTGGTGTAGCAGAGCTTTCCCAGCTTGGGCTGTTGTCACTTTTCAAGGCTTCGTCCTTCCCAGGAGTCACTTAGCGCTATAAAAGAATCTAGTCAGGCGAGTGCTTTAAACATAGATTTGTTGTCTAGTATTTGTCAAAGGTCAACAGCAAACAAGCCCTTCGGTGGCCATTTAACTCTGCCACCGAAGTTGTTCTTTTTCTCGCAGCGATTTGTGATTAGGAAATATCTCCAACTTCACTCAGCCACTCAGCTCGGCTCAAAAACAGGTGATTCATAACGGGGCTAAAAGGTCACGTCAAGTGGCATGTTAGTATTTCACTTAAACTTTGATTAAAGATTTTTGGAAAAGATGGGAAAACGACTTAATATCGTTGCGGCCCTCCCCTCTTCTCGCTCCATGCCCAGGGTTCTATATTTTCAGCAGAAATCAATAAGGTGGGAACTGAAGAAACTATTGCTGTGCTCTCTCTGGGAGCACTGATCATTCATTCATCCTCAGCCTCTCTAATGGATCATGGGAGCTCGCAGGGCCATACAAAAACCGACAGAGCTCTCTTATCCCTGCCTTCTTCTTCAACAACACAGAAAAGCAAGTTTCAAAGCAGAAAAACATGTTTTTTAGATTATTTTCATTACTCATTTAAGAATTCAACTAGATCATTCGCTGATTATTTTTAAATTTATCCCACTGCTGCGTATAGCTGAAGTTTCAGAACTTACACGTGAAAACTTTTAACACTGCTGTGGCTTAAAGTGAGTGCAAATTATTAACCAAGTTTATTTCAGGTTGATGCAGCCTCCTGTCCTGTGGCATGCCGTGGTTAAAATACTTTGGGAAGCCCCTGGCAGATGATCTAGCTTAAAGATGGAAAGTTCAGTCATAATCAGTTAATTATATCTATGCAGAGCTGAATAAGATTATAGGAGAAGCGAGAGAGATTGATGTTCTCAAAATCCCCCTTGTTTTTCTGAATTTCAATATTTTAGCCCTTTTATTTGTAGAAATCTGTAAAATGTGACATACTCACAACTGCAGTACATGTCGACATGTCACTTTTGGGCGACCTGCCACATCCAAGAGTGTGAGATACAGTATTTCACGATTTTGAGGTCTCGTGTAATGACGGCAATAAGGAGGCACTTAAAGGTCCTTAAGAGTGACTGCCTGTCAGTACCGATGAGGGGAAGTCTCATTTACACTTGTCTTCTATTAGCTTCTATTAGTCTCATTCATTCGTGAGACAATGGTGAGAGACCAACATACTCACCGAACGCTTGAATAAATGCATACAAATAATCGCTGCACTGTAAGCCTCTATGATTTACTGGATTATTCTGCATTCACAGTGGATATTGCACACATGCAAGTTCTCACATTTATCACGTCACATTCAGCACACAAAAGGTCCAACGCCCGAGGCCTGGATAGGCTAAATAGACTCTGTGGCCCTCTCAGGAGTAATAGAGCGATAGAAAGAGAAGAAAAGGGGGGTATTGCCTGCCACCTCCCCAGCAGACTTTCTTTTTCCTTTCACTGCTTGCTACTGTATCTGACCACCGAGAACAAATTTCCAATGGGGCCGGGGGGAGCGGAGGTGTTACGGGACAATTTGTTAGCCGCTTGTTCATTACTGTAATATGAATGTAACTGTACGCGCACTCCAGGGACTTGGGCGCCAGCCACAATTACCGCTGACCCTGATGTAATGGGAAACAAATTTGTGGGAATATTGCCCGCCATTCGTCTTTATTTACACGTGGTAATGAGCCAGTGTGTTAAAGTGTTCTGAGACTGTTCTGGTGGGAGACTTGGCCATCAGGGGAGGAGAAAGAGCAGCAAGATGTGGGGTCAGGATATGCGGAAATGAGGGTAAACAAGTAGGACACAGTGGACTATAGACAGAGGAGACAGCAGGTGTGGACACCACTGCAACCCAGATGAGGAGAGAGCTAGTCAAATATGCAAAACCCCAGAAAGTCTCTCTAACAAAGCTCTATATTTTTTTAATTCTAAACTATTTATTTGAATTAAAGCCAGCGATTCTACATTTCCAGGGAATTATATTGAATTGTACATTGAGCTGATAGAATAGTCTAAAATGAATCAATTGCTCAGCAGCCACACTGCCTATTATCGATCTCGCAGCATGAGATGGATGTGTTCTCCAGAGCGCCCACCTGCTTCCTGTGGATTTGTTTCTTTACTTTTATGATATACTTTTGAAATGTGTTTTTAAGTGTTCAGCTACAGTTACCCTTAACAAACTCAAATGGAGCTTCTTTTTTTTTGTAGCCTGTTGTGCACTCATCAGGCTTCACGACCTTCATCTCTGTGAGGGTTATCTAAAAACATTTTTTTGGCCTCCATCAATCTGAGTAAGAGTTTTTAGATGTATATAATCATATTTTGAGGCAATCAGTGTGCTGGTATATAACACAGAGCATCTCTATAGTCTGCAATAATGAACACACTCCACCCCACAAATGAGCACAACTGAATGAAAGCACACATTTAAGCAAAATATTTTCTTAATTAAAATAAAGCTCATCATCATCGGGCCTTACTTTATTGAAACATTCAGACATCACTGAGGACTAAGTTCCTCCTCATGAGCATAAACCTGTTTGTGAATGAGTCCCTGTAAATATACTGTATGCCCACCCCCACCCCTCTTCTGCACGCTCCAATGCTTTCTGAATAAGCGTCACTAAAGCAGCATTCAGGAGGACATGTTCCTGTCAAAGATGCTAAACCATGCAAGTCGGCGCTCGGGTTCTCTACATGAGTTCCCTTAAATGAGATGTCCGTGGGGATAATAGAACAGCTTGCTTGCAAGCTCTGTGTGGCTCTTTTCATGCCAATTAGACTCTGTGATATAGTCACAGCAAATGCACGGCTAGCACCGGGATGCCCATCTGATCACCGGCTCTGATCGCACAACGTGGAGCTGAACAGAGAGAGAGGAAGAGTTTATGTACAATTTGTTTTTTTTGGTTGAAAAAAATTGCCAAGAAAAATTGAAATGTGAGGTGGGTTTAGGCTAGATTCTCATTGTCTTTATTTTTGCTAAAACAGCGCTCATATCACCCAGCACATCCCGCAATAAGAGCAGATTCACAGTCCTAAATTTCAGCATAAAAAAGACAAATCAGTTATCGCTGCTGTCAGTCTAAACTCCATCACTGAGCTAGATTTTAAGTGAGCGCTTCTCGCATCCTCTTTCAAATACTGCCAGTGTGACTGAAAGGTTGATGATGTTTAGTTTTAATTCTTGCCCCTTACATCTCTCTAGCTCCCTCTACTGTCCCCTCTAACTGCCCCTGAGGTGTTTAATGTGTCACTGAGAACATTAGGCCGTAGACAAAAAATAAAATGGCCTGTAATGGCCCTAATGAAGTGTGACAAGAGCACAGAACATCCCTTGCTGGCACACAGGGCCCCCGAAATTGGATTAGTGATTAACCATGTTGTCCCGCATTGAGTCAAATGGCTGTGGCGACTCAAAAGTGCTCGGCACCTACTCTTCTGGCCCACCCTGCTGGGAAGGGATGCCCCAGGAAAAGAGAGGAGGGGAGGAGGAGGGGTGAGTGGAGAAATAGGTTGAGCCAAAGAGAGAGAGAGAGAGAGAGAGGGATAGGAGACAAATAGGGAAAGGACTGAAGGAGGGAAAGGAGAGAAGTGCAGTAAGGTGGGAGGGGGGTATCCCCGGGGCACATAGTGGTGCCATGTCTGGAGGCCCCACTGTGCAGTGAAATGAGAAAG